>NC_048575.1:5135462-5367244 GCF_013265735.2 Oncorhynchus mykiss
GCTCTCTCTCTCTCTCTCTCTCTCTCTAGCTCCCTGTGTGTGGCCTTTTAAAGCTCCTTCAGAATGAGAACCAGCTGGAGACAGGTATACACACACACACACAGCCCAGTCCACCTCAGTGTTCAACAGGAATAGTGATGTGTCTCACATGGAGTGCCTGTCAGGTCCCTGGTAATAACTGACCAGGTCTGTCAGGTCCCTGGTAAAAGCTAACCAGGTCTGTCAGGTCCCTGGTAATAACTGACCAGGTCTGTCAGGTCCCTAGTTATAACTGACCAGGCCTGTCAGGTCCCTGGTAATAACTGACCAGGTCTGTCAGATCTCTAGTAATAACTGACCAGGTCTGTCACGTCCCTAGTTTTAACTGACCACGCCTATCAGGTCCCTGGTAATAACTGACCAGGTCTGTCAGATCTCTAGTAATAACTGACCAGGCCTGTCAGATCTCTAGTAATAACTGACCAGGTCTGTGTCAGGTCTCTAGTAATAACTGACCAGGTCTGTCAGGTCCCTGGTAATAACTGACCAGGCCTGTGTCAGGTCTCTAGTAATAACTGACCAGGTCTGTGTCAGGTCTCTAGTAATAACTGACCAGGTCTGTCAGGTCCCTGGTAATAACTGACCAGGCCTGTGTCAGGTCTCTAGTAATAACTGACCAGGCCTGTGTCAGGTCTCTAGTAATAACTGACCAGGTCTGTCAGGTCTCTAGTAATAATGGACCAGGTGTGTCAGGTCTCTAGTAATAACTGACCAGGTCTGTGTCAGGTCTCTAGTAATAACTGACCAGGTCTGTCAGGTCTCTAGTAATAACTGACCAGGCCTGTCAGGTCTCTAGTAATAACTGACCAGGTCTGTCAGGTCTCTAGTAATAACTGACCAGGTCTGTGTCAGGTCTCTAGTAATAACTGACCAGGTCTGTCAGGTCTCTAGTAATAACTGGCCAGGCCTGTGTCAGGTCTCTAGTAATAACTGACCAGGCCTGTGTCAGGTGTCTAGTAATAACTGACCAGGCCTGTGTCAGGTCTCTAGTAATAATGGACCAGGTCTGTCAGGTCCCTGGTAATAACTGACCAGGCCTGTGTCAGATCTCTAGTAATAACTGACCAGGCCTGTGTCAGGTCTCTAGTAATAACTGACCAGGTCTGTGTCAGGTCTCTAGTAATAACTGACCAGGCCTTTGTCAGGTCTCTAGTAATAACTGACCAGGCCTGTGTCAGGTCTCTAGTAATAACTGACCAGGTCTGTGTCAGGTCTCTAGTAATAACTGACCAGGTCTGTGTCAGGTCTCTAGTAATAACTGACCAGGCCTGTGTCAGGTCTCTAGTAATAACTGACCAGGTCTGTGTCAGGTCTCTAGTAATAACTGACCAGGCCTTTGTCAGGTCTCTAGTAATAACTGACCAGGCCTGTGTCAGGTCTCTAGTAATAACTGACCAGGCCTGTCAGATCTCTAGTAATAACTGACCAGGTCTGTCAGATCTCTAGTAATAACTGACCAGGTCTGTCAGGTCTCTAGTAATAACTGACCAGGTCTGTGTCAGGTCTCTAGTAATAACTGACCAGGTCTGTGTCAGGTCTCTAGTAATAACTGACCAGGCCTGTGTCAGGTCTCTAGTAATAACTGACCAGGCCTGTGTCAGGTCTCTAGTAATAACTGACCAGGTCTGTCAGGTCTCTAGTAATAACTGACCAGGTCTGTCAGGTCTCTAGTAATAACTGACCTCACCATATTTCTGCCACAGCCCAGATTGCTTTAGTCTCCTACTTTAAACCCCTGTCAGCCCAGATTGCTTTAGTCTCCTACTTTAAACCCCTGTCAGCCCAGATTGCTTTAGTCTCCTACTTTAAACCCCTGTCAGCTCAGATTGCTTTAGTCTCCTACTTTAAACCCCTGTCAGCCCAGATTGCTTTAGTCTCCTACTTTAAACCCCTGTCAGCTCAGATTGCTTTAGTCTCCTACTTTAAACCCCTGTCAGCCCAGATTGCTTTAGTCTCCTACTTTAAACCCCTGTCAGCTCAGATTGCTTTAGTCTCCTACTTTAAACCCCTGTCAGCTCAGATTGCTTTAGTCTCCTACTTTAAACCCCTGTCAGCTCAGATTGCTTTAGTCTCCTACTTTAAACCCCTGTCAGCTCAGATTGCTTTAGTCTCCTACTTTAAACCCCTGTCAGCCCAGATTGCTTTAGTCTCCTACTTTAAACCCCTGTCAGCCCAGATTGCTTTAGTCTCCTACTTTAAACCCCTGTCAGCCAACAGCAGCGCTGTTGTTCAAGTAGTCTGGGTTAAAATCACTGCTAAGTCTAAGACTGAATCCAAAATGTCACCCTAGTCCCCATTTCTCTCTGGGCCCTGGTTAAAAGGTAGTGCACTATATGGCATCAAATACTATGTTGGACACACCCTAACCATCTCGGGTCTACTGTAGCTATACGCCCTTGAACATGCCAACATAATGTTAAAACAGAAGATGGTGTGGAAACCTGTCACGCCCTGACCTGAGATATCTCTGTTTTCTTTATATTTTGGTTAGGTCAGGGTTTGACTAGGGTGGATATGCTAGTTGTTGTATTTGTCTAGGAGTTTTTGTATGTCTAGGGGTTTTGTAGGTCTAGGTATTTGTATGTTTATGGTGGCCTGATATGGTTCCCAATCAGAGGCAGCTGTTTATCGTTGTCTCTGATTGGGGATCATATTTAGGTATTTTTTTATTTTGGTGTTTGTGGGATCTTGACTATGTGTAGTTGCCAGTCGGCACTATATTGTATAGCTTCACGTTTCATTTGTTATTTTGTTAGTTTGTTCGGTGTTCATTCTTTAAATAAAGAGAATGTACACATACCACGCTGCGCCTTGGTCTCCTTCACACGACGATCGTGACAAAACCACACAAAAGACTACAATTTCTCTTTCAGTCCATGTGAACTTTATTTACCAATCCTTCTGGGAAACGTAGTGTCCACCCGGAGTCTTGATCACTAACAAACGTGTTGCTTCTAGTTATCCTGCACTCTCCTTCCAATCTGTCACTGCCCCAACAAATGTGTTGCTTCTAGTTATCCTGAAACTCTCCTTCCAATCTGTCACTGCCCCAACAAACGTGTTGCTGTGTGTTGCTGTGATTAAAGAAACTTGGAGTGTGTCCCAATTGGCGCCCTATTCACAAACTAACATTACTTTTTATTTACCTGTGGTCAAATGGAGCGCATTAAATAGGGAACGTTTGGGAAGAAGTGCCCTTGCATCATACTAGCTCATACCAACCCCCCTCCTTCACCCTCAGTGCCCTTGCATCATACTAGCTCATACCAACCCCCCTCCTTCACCCTCAGTGCCTTTGCATCATACTAGCTCATACCAACCCCCCTCCTTCACCCTCAGTGCCCTTGCATCATACTAGCTCATACCAACCCCCCTCCTTCACCCTCAGTGCCCTTGCATCATACTAGCTCATACCAATCCCCCCTCCCCCCTCCTCCCCTTCACCCTCTAAATTTGGGGAATTCTCCAAGTATGAGGCAAAGGGGACGGTCAGACTAAGAGCCCTACTTGCCTGGCAGACATTTACTGATCGGCTAGCTGGAAGGCATCGCTAATGTATCTGTGTGTGTGTGTGTGTGTGTGTGTGTGTGTGTGTGTGTGTGTGTGTGTGTGTGTGTGTGTGTGTGTGTGTGTGTGTGTGTGTGTGTGTGTGTGTGTGTGTGTGTGTGTGTGTGTGTGTGTGTGTGTCTGTGTGTGTCTGTGTGTGTGTATCTGTGTATCTGTGTGTGTGTGTGTGTGTGTGTGTGTGTGTTCTAGAGGCAGTGCAGCGAGCGACCGTCAGGTCATAATGATTAAAGACATACTACATGGAGAAGGTTCATTAATCATGGGTTTATACACGGACTTTGAAGATCTAATGAAAAGCAGACCGGCTCGCAGGGTTTATTGTGTCTCGACAAATTGAGGTTGCGGGCCGTACGGCGCGCGACTGTAATGCCCCTCCGCTGACCGGCTGATTCCCCTTTTAAAAGGAAAACACCGATGGAAAACATCAAGACAAGACTTGGTATAAAGTAGAGAGTAAGTCCAGGCCTGATTAGACCTAGGACTGCTGGGTATCAGGAGAGAGAGGTCACACGCTGGCTGTACCCTATTCCCTACATAGTGCACTACTTTTGACCAGGGCGCCTGGAGAATTTGATTAAAGTTCATGGAAATTAACAACTCTAGTTAAAGGTTAAAGGTCAGGTGGACAGAATCCCATGTAGGGTCTAGAAAGTGTATATTCTGACGGCCTTCCACTGAAGCAGTGAGGTCTATCTTTGGTCAGGGTGATGTCAGCAGAGGCTCGGCATCCCAAATGCCCCGGGCCTCTATTGTAATGGTACGACGTCCTTTTACCCTAGCCACCCGCTGGGGAGGATCTTCTCCTCTCGCTCTGTTGCTCTTCATTAGAGTAGAGCAAATCAAATACTTCATTTCTTCTAGATAATGGATGTTCTCCTCTCAGCGCTACATTATCTTTAACCTCGAGAAGATGGATGTTCTCCTCTCAGCGCTACATTATCTTTAAACTCTAGAAGATGGATGTTCTCCTCTCAGCGCTACATTATCTTTAACCTCTAGAAGATAGATGTTCTCCTCTCAGCGCTACATTATCTTTAAGCTCTAGAAGATGGATGTTTTCCTCTCAGCGCTACATTATCTTTAACCTCTAGAAGATGGATGTTCTCCTCTCAGCTCTACATTATCTTTAACCTCTAGAAGATGGATGTTCTCCTCTCAGCTCTACATTATCTTTAAGCTCTAGAAGATGGATGTTCTCCTCTCAGCCCTACATTATCTTTAACCTCTAGAAGATGGATGTTCTCCTCTCAGCGCTACATTATCTTTAAACTCTAGAAGATGGATGTTCTCCTCTCAGCGCTACATTATCTTTAACCTCTAGAAGGTGGATGTTTTCCTCTCAGCCCTACATTATCTTTAACCTCTAGAAGATGGATGTTCTCCTCTCAGCTCTACATTATCTTTAAACTCTAGAAGATGGATGTTTTCCTCTCAGCGCTACATTATCTTTAACCTCTAGATGAGGGCTGTTCTCCTCTCAGCGCTACATTATCTTTAACCTCTAGAAGAGGGATGTTCTCCTCTCAGCTCTACATTATCTTTAAGCTCTAGAAGATGGATGTTCTCCTCTCAGCCCTACATTATCTTTAACCTCGAGAAGATGGATGTTTTCCTCTCAGCGCTACATAATCTTTAACCTCTAGATGAGGGATGTTCTCCTCTCAGCCCTACATTATCTTTAAGCTGTAGAAGATGGATGTTCTCCTCTCAGCTCTACATTATCTTTAACCTCTAGAAGATGGATGTTCTCCTCTCAGCTCTACATTATCTTTAACCTCTAGAAGATGGATGTTCTCCTCTCAGCTCTACATTATCTTTAACCTCTAGAAGATGGATGTTCTCCTCTCAGCTCTACATTATCTTTAACCTCTAGAAGATGGATGTTCTCCTCTCAGCGCTACATTATCTTTAACCTCTAGATGAGGGCTGTTCTCCTCTCAGCGCTACATTATCTTTAACCTCTAGAAGAGGGATGTTCTCCTCTCAGCTCTACATTATCTTTAAACTCTAGAAGATGGATGTTTTCCTCTCAGCGCTACATTATCTTTAACCTCTAGAAGATGGATGTTCTCCTCTCAGCTCTACATTATCTTTAACCTCTAGAAGATGGATGTTCTCCTCTCAGCTCTACATTATCTTTAACCTCTAGAAGATGGATGTTCTCCTCTCAGCTCTACTGTATCTTTCCATGATTTCAGCCCCAGCTAATGCCGTATAAAACCAGCAGGAACAGATGATT
This sequence comes from Oncorhynchus mykiss, assembly GCF_013265735.2. Lineage (NCBI taxonomy): Eukaryota > Metazoa > Chordata > Actinopteri > Salmoniformes > Salmonidae > Oncorhynchus > Oncorhynchus mykiss. Next base: position 5,141,308 of record NC_048575.1, read on the forward strand.
TCAGCCCCAGCTAATGCTGTATAAAACCGTCATGAACGTATTTTATTGAGGAGAGAAGTTGCATGTGTCCCCTTCACTGTCTCTGTCCTAAATGGCACGTTATTCCCTACATAGTGCACTACTACCTTTGACCATGCGGCCCCATGGGGCTCTGGTCAAAGATGGAGGGAATATGATGTCATTTGGGGCTCATCGATAGTCTCTCTCTTCTCTCTTCTCTCTCTCTCTCTCTCTCTCTCTCTCTCTCTCTATCTCTCTTCTCTCTTCTCTCTCTCTCTCTCTTCCTCCCTCTCTGTCTCTTCTCTCTCTCTCTCTCTCTCTCTCTCTCTTCTCTCTCAGCAGAGAACTCTGGCGTTGACAACAGCACCACTCTGTAATTTCCACTTCTGGCAGAGATACCTTAATGCTCTGTAATCTCCTGTGTGATCTCTCTCTCTCTAGTGCACTACTCCAGGCCCTGGACTGCACACAGTGACCATCTCAGATGATTGTAGTCGGCAGGTCTAAAAGGAATTCAGCCGTGTTTTTTTTTTTCTATATTCTTTTTTTTAAAGCTCTCTGCCCAGTAGGACTGCATTACATGAAGCTCATTCCACTAGACAGGATGAACAGTGTTATAAGCCGGGTCATTCCACTAGACAGGATGAACGGTTCCATAAAGCCGGGTCATTCCACTAGACAGGATGAACGGTGCCATAAAGCCGGGTCATTCCACTGGACAGGATGAACGGTGTTATAAGTCGGGTCATTCCACTAGACAGGATGAACGGTGTTATAAGCCGGGTCATTCCACTAGACAGGATGAACGGTGTTATAAGTTTGGTCATTCCACTAGACAGGATGAACGGTGCCATAAAGCCGGGTCATTCCACTAGACAGGATGAACGGTGTTATAAGCCGGGTCATTCCACTAGACAGGATGAACGGTGCCATAAAGCCGGGTCATTCCACTAGACAGGATGAACGGTGTTATAAGCCGGGTCATTCCACTAGACAGGATGAACGGTGCCATAAAGCCGGGTCATTCCACTAGACAGGATGAACGGTGTTATAAGCCGGGTCATTCCACTAGACAGGATGAACGGTGCCATAAAGCCGGGTCATTCCACTAGACAGGATGAACGGTGTTATAAGCCGGGTCATTCCACTAGACAGGATGAACGGTGCCATAAAGCCGGGTCATTCCACTAGACAGGATGAACGGTGCCATAAAGCCGGGTCATTCCACTAGACAGGATGAACGGTGCCATAAAGCCGGGTCATTCCACTAGACAGGATGAACGGTGTTATAAGCCGGGTCATTCCACTAGACAGGATGAACAGTGTTATAAGCCGGGTCATTCCAGTAGACAGGATGAACGGTGACAGACAGGTATTATATGATTGAGGCCTGTGCTACTCAGAGTTCTGTAATTTTGAGTTAGGCGTTTGATTTTTATTTTCAGTTATTGTCCAGTTTATGTTCCCATGGTGCTCTAGTAAAAAAAAGTAGTGTACTCTATTAGGAATAGGGTGTTATTATGGACATAGTCCGAATCTGTTCCTCACTGATGCCTCCACCTCCTGAACCTCTCCTGAACACTGTCTGGTCCATTCACTATAGTAGGCTGGTCTACTACAAACCATCCCCCCTCTGCGTCCCAAATGGCACACTATTCCCGATATAGTGCACTACTTGTGACCAGATCTCAGGGCTCAAGGTCAAAAGTAGTGCACTGAATAGAGAATAGGGTGCCATTTGGGACGTCATCAGAGAGGCACACGTCAGCGCCCCTCAGCCAACGAAACCTGGTTTGTTATGATTAATTAGCATTGAAATGACCCTTACTAGTGTTGGAGGTATTTCTGAGCTGGTGTTCATACAGTATGTCATCTATAATCTCTGTAATAATTGTAGTGATAAAAGGTACATTTACATGCTACATTTTTATTTATTAAATATATTATATTTTTAAGTTTTAAAGTGAATTCACAGATAGTAAATATTACACAGAACATCAGAAAGGACAGTTAAACTAGCAGGAACAGTGGAAAGTGTGTCAGAGATTAAAGTAAATTAGACATCTTTCAGTTATTGGCAGGTCAGTAAAAGAGTCTTTAACATATCAAATAAAATGTCCATAGCAACGTCAACGTCCATAGCAACGTCACCATAGCAACGTCAACGTCCTTAGCAACGTCTTCCTCTTCACTTTACCCTAAAATGATAGATGGCCATAGCCTGTAAAGAGAGACAACAGTGCCACCTTGTGTTCTCTGTTTTGCGTTGCACATCCTGAATCCACAGACAGGGGCTGTGTTTCACTAGCGTGAAGTGACTCCCTTATGTCCTCTCCTTCATCTCAGCTGAAGGGACCAGACCTGAAAGGTCAAACATCAGACTCCTTTTTAACTGTTCAGGTCGTTCAGGTCGTTCAGGTCTTTCAGGTCGTTCAGGTCGTTCAGGTCTTTCAGGTCGTTCAGGTCTATCAGGTCGTTCAGGTCTATCAGGTCGTTCAGGTCTATCAGGTCGTTCAGGTCTATCAGGTCGTTCAGGTTGTTCAGGTCGTTCAGGTTGTTCAGGTCGTTCAGGTCGTTCAGGTCTATCAGGTCGTTCAGGTCGTTCAGGTCTATCAGGTCGTTCAGGTCGTTCAGGTCTATCAGGTCGTTCAGGTCGTTCAGGTCGTTCAGGTCTATCAGGTCGTTCAGGTCGTTCAGGTCTATCAGGTCGTTCAGGTCGTTCAGGTCTATCAGGTCGTTCAGGTTGTTCAGGTCTATCAGGTCGTTCAGGTCGTTCAGGTCGTTCAGGTCTATCAGGTCGTTCAGGTCGTTCAGGTCTATCAGGTCGTTCAGGTTGTTCAGGTCTATCAGGTCGTTCAGGTCGTTCAGGTCGTTCAGGTCGTTCAGGTCGTTCAGGTCTATCAGGTCGTTCAGGTCTATCAGGTCGTTCAGGTCTATCAGGTCGTTCAGGTTGTTCAGGTTGTTCAGGTTGTTCAGGTCGTTCAGGTCTTTCAGGTCTTTCAGGTCGTTCAGGTCGTTCAGAGTGGTGCAGGAAACGAGGCTCAGAGCTGTAGGAAGTTCCTAACTCTCACCATGTTGTCTGGCGTCTCTGTTTCTCTCTCCTGTCCCATGTGTCCATCCACCTCATCTGCCTGTAGACTCCTCCCTCTGGGGTGGCAGACAGCATAATACAGGAGCAGACAGACCAGCCCTAGAACGGTCCCTCCAAATATCAGCAGAGTCACCGGCCAAAAGTACTCAGTGGCGTTAACCTCTGGCCTCACCAGAACCAGCAGCAAAGGACCAGAGAGGTTCACTAACGCAAAGAGAACGTAGTACACAGCCATCGGCCAACTTGTATCCTGTCCTTTCACGTTAAAGAAGGTGAATATGAGGACGACTCCCACGATGATCCGATAGAGCCTCTCTAGACCTTTAGACGTGCAGAAGTCAGTAGGGACCCAATGGGCCCAGAGGGTTCCGGCCAGCCAGACGACAGCCATTCCCAGGGTACTGTAGGGGCTGAGGACGAGGAAGAGGCTGAGGCTGAGGATGTGAGCGGTGATGGTCAACAGCTTGTACAGGAGGTAAACGAAGGTAGGGAGGCCAGAAGGCATCTCTCGGACCTGGGGAAGTTATATTCATTATTATATATGTATCACTATATGATCATATGATTATGTTATTATATATTATTATATTATATATTATTATTATATTACCTGGGGTAAGGATCGACGGAGACACCGGCGGTAGTCCACTATAGCCCAGGCGATGTTGATGAATGAGCCCACCATGCAGATGCCTGGACAGGGAAAGATGAGACACACATTAGAGAAGGATCTTGAGAGACAGTCATGTGACAGACAGACATGTGAGAGACAGACATGTGACGGACAGACATGTGAGAGACAGACATGTGAGAGACAGGCATGTGAAAGACAGGCATGTGAGAGACAGACATGTGAGAGTCAAGTTGTGGCAGTGGCTGCAGTCTCTCTCGCTCTCTGTGCCTGTCTCTCTAACACTCACAGTCTCAGTCTCAGTCTCTCTCTCTCAGTCTCTCTCTCAGTCTCTCTCGGTTGCTCTCTCTAACACTCTCAGTCTCAGTCTCTCTCTCTCTCTCTCTCTCTCTCTCTCTCTCTCTCTCTCTCTCTCTCTCTCTCTCTCTCTCTCTCTCTCTCTCTCTCTCTCTCTCTCTCTCTCTCTGTCTCTCGGTTTCTCTCTCTAACACTCACAGTCTCAGTCTCAGTCTCTGTCTCTGTCTCAGTCTCAGTCTCAGTCTCTCTCTCTCTCTCTCTCTCTCTCTCTCTTTCTCTCAGTCTCTCTCTCGGTTGCTCTCTCTAATACTCACAGTCTCAGTCTCAGTCTCAGTCTCTCTCTCTCTCTCTCTCTCTCTCTCTCTCTCTCTCTCTCTCTCTCTCTCGCTCTCTCTCTCTCTCAGTCTCTCTCTCGGTTGATCTCTCTAACTCTCACAGTCTCAGTCTCAGTCTCAGTCTCAGTCTCTCTCTGTCTCTCTATCTCTCTCTCTCTCAGTCTCTCTCTCTCTCTCTCTCTCTCTCTCTCTCTCTCTCTCTCTCTCTCTCTCTCTCTCTCTCTCTCTCTCTCTCTCAGTCTCTCTCTCTCTCTGTCTCTCTCTCTCTCTTGGTTGCTCTCTCTAACACACATACAGTCTCTCTCTCAATTCAATTCAATTAAATTAAAATGTGCTTTATTGGCGTGACGTAACAAATACTTAGCCACGGTGTACTGTCGTACTTGTGTTTCCCAATAAGCAATATAGTTTTGTTTTGACTGTGTTGTAATTTGGTTTATCCTGATTGATTGGATGTTCTGGTCCTGAGGCTTCAGTGTGTTAGTAGAACAGGTTTGTGAACTCAGCCTCAGGACCAGCTGGAGGAGGGGACTCTTTTCTTTGCTCAGCTCCTGGCATTGCAGAGCTTGGTAATGATATGAGGGGGTCACTGTATTTTAGATGTTTCCAAAACTTAATTGTTCTTTTTTGAGTTTTTATTATAGATGGATATTGGCCTAATTCTGCCCTGCATGCATTGTTTGTAGTTTTCCTCTGGACATGTAGGAGAATCTTACAGAACTCTGCATGCAGGGTTTCAATGGAGTGTTTGTCCCATTTGATGAAATCTTGTTTTGCAAGTGGACCCCACACTTCGCTGCCATAAAGTGCAATTGGTTCCATGACACATTCAATTAGTTTTAGACAAATTTTAATAGGTATTTCAATTTGAATTAGCTTTTTAATGGTGTAGAATGCCCTGCGTGCTTTCTCTCTCACTTCATTCACTGCCTCATTAAGGTGTCCAGTTGAGCTTATTTTTAAACCTAAGTAATTGTAGTGTGTACAGTACTCTCTATATTTAAACCTCAGTAATTCTAGTGTGTACAGTACTCTATATATTTAAACCTCAGTAATTCTAGTGTGTACAGTACTCTATATATTTTGTACCAATTGAGAACTTTGGTCTAATTCCCTGAGATCTGGATCTTCTCTGGAAAATAATTATTTTAGTCTTTTTGGGGTATACTGCCAGGGCCCAGGTCTGTCAGTACTGCTCTAGCAGGTCCAGGCTCTGCTGTAGGCCATGTGCTGTGTGGGTTTACTGCCAGGGCCCAGGTCTGACAGTACTGCTCTAGCAGGTCCAGGCTCTGCTGTAGGCCATGTGCTGTGGGTGACAGCAGGCATAGGTCATCTGCGAAGAGTAGGCATTTAACTTCTGAATTGTGGAGACTAACATCAGGGGCTGAGGATTTTCCTAGAATAGTGGCCAATTCGTTGATGTAAATATTGAAGAGTGCAGGGCTCAGATTGCAACCCTGGCGAAGGCCCCGCCCCTGGTTAAAGAATTCTGTTTTTTTCTTACCAATTTTAATGCTGCACGTATTGCCAGTATACATTGATTTAATTATGTCATATGTTTTACCCCCTACACCATCTTGTATGCCAAATAGAATCAAATGCTTTTTGGAAGTCGATTAAGCGAGCGTATATTTTGGTATTATTTTGGTGGACATGTTTATCTATCAGGGTGTGTAGGGTGTAAATATGATCAGTTGTGCGATGTTTTGGTATAAATCCAATTATGCTTTTACTCAAGACATTGTGCTTATTAAGGAAGTTTAGAACTCTTACATTTATAATACTACAGAAAACCTTCCCCAGGTTATCGTTAACACAAATGTCTCTGGAATTGTTAGGGTCAAATTTGTCTCTGTTCTTAAAGATTGGGGTTATGAGTCCTTGATTCCAGATGTCAGGGAAATAACCTACACTCAGGATCAAATTAAACAGTTTTAAAATAGCCAATTGAAATTTTGTACTAGTGAGTTTGAGCATCTCATTTAGGATGCCATCAGGTACGCATGCTTTTTTAAATCTGAGGGCCTGAAGTTTCTTATAGAGCTCCTGGTCAGTAATAGTTTAGTTTCTTATAGAGCTCCTGGTCAGTAATAGTTTAGTTTCTTATAGAGCTCCTGGTCAGTCGAGTCTCTCTCTATCTCTCTCTCTCTTGGTTGCTCTCTCTAATACTAATAGTCTCTCTCTCTCTCTTGGCTGTTGGTACACTTGTTGAATTATGCAACAGGACGCAACAAAGGTAATTACTGAGGCTGTCTAGACAGAGCAGGTCAGTGCAGGCAGTCTAGACAGAGCAGGAGACTGCAGGCAGTCTAGACAGAGCAGGTCAGTGCTGGCAGTCTAGACCGAGCAGGAGACTGCAGGCAGTCTAGACAGAGCAGGTCAGTGCAGGCAGTCTAGACAGAGCAGGAGACTGCAGGCAGTCTAGACAGAGCAGGTCAGTGCAGGCAGTCTAGACAGAGCAGGTCAGTTCAGGCAGTCTAGACAGAGCAGGTCAGTGCAGGCAGTCTAGACAGAGCAGGTCAGTTCAGGCAGTCTAGACAGAGCAGGAGACTGCAGGCAGTCTAGACAGAGCAGGTCAGTGCAGGCAGTCTAGACAGAGCAGGTCAGTGCACGCAGTCTAGACAGAGCAGGTAAAAGCAGGTGGTCTAGACAGAGCAGGTAAAAGCAGGCAGTCTACACAGAGCAGGTCAGTGCAGGCAGTCTAGACAGAACAGGTAAATACAGGTAGGGTAGACAGAACAAGTACAGGTAGGGTAGACAGAACAGGAACAGGTAGGGTAGACAGAACAGGTACAGGTGGGGTAGACAGAACAGGTAAATACAGGTAGGGTAGACAGAACAGGTGAATACAGGTAGGGTAGACAGAACAGGTAAATACAGGTAGGGTAGACAGAACAGGTGAATACAGGTAGGGTGGACAGAACAGGAACAGGTAGGGTAGACAGATCAGGTGAATACAGGTAGGGTGGACAGAACAGGGAAATGCAGGTAGGGTAGACAGAACAGGAAAAGGTAGGGTAGACAGAATAGGTAAATACAGGTAGAGTAGACAGATCAGGTAAATACAGGTAGAGAAGACAGAACAGGTAAATACAGGTAGGGTAGACAGAACAGGTGAATACAGGTAGAGTAGACAGAACAGGTGAATACAGGTAGGTTGGACAGAGCGGGTACAGGTAGGGGAGACAGAAAAGGAACAGGTAGGGTAGACAGAACAGGTAAATACAGGTAGGGTAGACAGAACAGGTACAGGTAGGGTAGACAGAACAGGTGTATACAGGTAGGGTAGACATAACAGGTGAATACAGGTAGGGTGGACAGAACAGGAACAGTTAGGGTAGACAGAACAGATAAATACAGGTAGGGTAGACAGAACAGGTAAATACAGGTAGGGTAGACAGAACAGGTGAATACAGGTAGGGTAGACAGAACAGGAACAGGTAGGGTAGACAGAACAGGTGAATACAGGTAGGGTGGACAGAACAGGAAAAGGTAGGGTAGACAGAACAGGTAAATACAGGTAGGGTAGACAGAACAGGTGAATACAGGTAGGGTAGACAGAACAGGTGAATACAGGTAGGGTAGACAGAACAGGTGAATACAGGTAGGGTAGACAGAACAGGTAAATACAGGTAGGGTAGACAGAACAGGTAAATACAGGTAGAGTAGATAGAACAGGTAAATACAGGTAGAGTAGACAGAACAGGGGATTACAGGTAGGGTAGACAGAACAGGTACAGATAGGGTAGATAGAACAGGTGAATACAGGTATGGTAGACAGAACAGGTGTATACAGGTAGGGTAGACAGAACAGGTGAAAACAGGTAGGGTAGACAGAACAGGGGATTACAGGTAGGGTAGACAGAACAGGTGTATACAGGTAGGGTAGATAGAACAGGTGAATACAGGTAGGGTAGACAGAACAGGTGAATACAGGTAGGGTAGACAGAACAGGTGAATACAGGTAGGGTAGATAGAACAGGTGAATACAGGTAGGGTAGACAGAACAGGTGAATACAGGTAGGGTAGACAGAACAGGTACAGGTAGGGTAGACAGAACAGGTAAATACAGGTAGGGTAGACAGAACAGGTGAATACAGGTAGGGTAGACAGAACAGGTGAAAACAGGTAGGGTAGATAGAACAGGTGAATACAAGTAGGGTAGATAGAACAGGTGAAAACAGGTAGGGTAGACAGAACAGGTGAATACAGGTAGGGTAGACAGAACAGGTGAATACAGGTAGGGTAGACAGAACAGGTGAATACAGGTAGGGTAGACAGAACAGGTGAAAACAGGTAGGGTAGATAGAACAGGTGAATACAGGTAAGGTAGACAGAACAGGTGTATACAGGTAGGGTAGACAGAACAGGTAAATACAGGTAGCGTAGATAGAACAGGTGAAAACAGGTAGGGTAGATAGAACAGGTGAATACAGGTAGGGTAGACAGAACAGGTGAAAACAGGTAGGGTAGACAGAACAGGTGAATACAGGTAGGGTAGATAGAACAGGTGAATACAGGTAGGGTAGACAGAACAGGTAAATACAGGTAGGGTAGACAGAACAGGTGTATACAGGTAGGGTAGATAGAACAGGTGAATACAGGTAGGGTAGATAGAACAGGTGAATACAGGTAGGGTAGACAGAACAGGTAAATACAGGTAGGGTAGATAGAACAGGTGAAAACAGGTAGGGTAGATAGAACAGGTGAATACAGGTAGGGTAGACAGAACAGGTAAATACAGGTAGGGTAGACAGAACAGGTGTATACAGGTAGGGTAGATAGAACAGGTGAATACAGGTAGGGTAGATAGAACAGGTGAATACAGGTAGGGTAGACCGAACAGGTAAATACAGGTAGGGTAGATAGAACAGGTGAATACAGGTAGGGTAGATAGAACAGGTGAATACAGGTAGGGTAGACAGAACAGGTAAATACAGGTAGGGTAGACAGAACAGGTGAATACAGGTAGGGTAGACAGAACAGGTAAATACAGGTAGGGTAGATAGAACAGGTAAATACAGGTAGGGTAGATAGAACAGGTGAATACAGGTAGGGTAGATAGAACAGGTGAAAACAGGTAGGGTAGATAGAACAGGTGAATACAGGTAGGGTAGACAGAACAGGTAAATACAGGTAGGGTAGACAGAACAGGTGTATACAGGTAGGGTAGACAGAACAGGTAAATACAGGTAGGGTAGACAGAACAGGTAAATACAGGTAGGGTAGACAGAACAGGTAAATACAGGTAGGGTAGACAGAACAGGTAAATACAGGTAGGGTAGACAGAACAGGTAAATACAGGTAGGGTAGACAGAACAGGTGTATACAGGTAGGGTAGATAGAACAGGTAAATACAGGTAGGGTAGATAGAACAGGTGAATACAGGTAGGGTAGACAGAACAGGTGTATACAGGTAGGGTAGATAGAACAGGTGAATACAGGTAGGGTAGATAGAACAGGTAAATACAGGTAGGGTAGACAGAACAGGTGAATACAGGTAGGGTAGATAGAACAGGTAAATACAGGTAGGGTAGACAGAACAGGTGAATACAGGTAGGGTAGATAGAACAGGTAAATACAGGTAGGGTAGACAGAACAGGTGAATACAGGTAGGGTAGATAGAACAGGTAAATACAGGTAGGGTAGACAGAACAGGTAAATACAGGTAGGGTAGATAGAACAGGTAAATACAGGTAGGGTAGACAGAACAGGTGAATACAGGTAGGGTAGATAGAACAGGTAAATACAGGTAGGGTAGATAGAACAGGTGAATACAGGTAGGGTAGACAGAACAGGTGTATACAGGTAGGGTAGATAGAACAGGTGAAAACAGGTAGGGTAGATAGAACAGGTGAATACAGGTAGGGTAGACAGAACAGGTAAATACAGGTAGGGTAGACAGAACAGGTGTATACAGGTAGGGTAGACAGAACAGGTAAATACAGGTAGGGTAGACAGAACAGGTAAATACAGGTAGGGTAGATAGAACAGGTAAATACAGGTAGGGTAGATAGAACAGGTGAATACAGGTAGGGTAGATAGAACAGGTGAAAACAGGTAGGGTAGATAGAACAGGTGAATACAGGTAGGGTAGACAGAACAGGTAAATACAGGTAGGGTAGACAGAACAGGTGTATACAGGTAGGGTAGACAGAACAGGTAAATACAGGTAGGGTAGACAGAACAGGTAAATACAGGTAGGGTAGACAGAACAGGTAAATACAGGTAGGGTAGACAGAACAGGTAAATACAGGTAGGGTAGACAGAACAGGTAAATACAGGTAGGGTAGACAGAACAGGTGTATACAGGTAGGGTAGATAGAACAGGTAAATACAGGTAGGGTAGATAGAACAGGTGAATACAGGTAGGGTAGACAGAACAGGTGTATACAGGTAGGGTAGATAGAACAGGTGAATACAGGTAGGGTAGATAGAACAGGTAAATACAGGTAGGGTAGACAGAACAGGTGAATACAGGTAGGGTAGATAGAACAGGTAAATACAGGTAGGGTAGACAGAACAGGTGAATACAGGTAGGGTAGATAGAACAGGTAAATACAGGTAGGGTAGACAGAACAGGTGAATACAGGTAGGGTAGATAGAACAGGTAAATACAGGTAGGGTAGACAGAACAGGTAAATACAGGTAGGGTAGATAGAACAGGTAAATACAGGTAGGGTAGACAGAACAGGTGAATACAGGTAGGGTAGATAGAACAGGTAAATACAGGTAGGGTAGATAGAACAGGTGAATACAGGTAGGGTAGACAGAACAGGTGTATACAGGTAGGGTAGATAGAACAGGTGAATACAGGTAGGGTAGATAGAACAGGTAAATACAGGTAGGGTAGACAGAACAGGTAAATACAGGTAGGGTAGACAGAACAGGTGTATACAGGTAGGGTAGACAGAACAGGTAAATACAGGTAGGGTAGACAGAACAGGTAAATACAGGTAGGGTAGACAGAACAGGTAAATACAGGTAGGGTAGACAGAACAGGTGTATACAGGTAGGGTAGATAGAACAGGTGAATACAAGTAGGGTAGACAGAACAGGTGTATACAGGTAGGGTAGATAGAACAGGTGAATACAGGTAGGGTAGACAGAACAGGTAAATACAGGTAGGGTAGACAGAACAGGTGTATACAGGTAGGGTAGACAGAACAGGTGAATACAGGTAGGGTAGACAGAACAGGTGTATACAGGTAGGGTAGATAGAACAGGTGAATACAGGTAGGGTAGATAGAACAGGTAAATACAGGTAGGGTAGACAGAACAGGTAAATACAGGTAGGGTAGACAGAACAGGTGTATACAGGTAGGGTAGACAGAACAGGTAAATACAGGTAGGGTAGACAGAACAGGTAAATACAGGTAGGGTAGACAGAACAGGTAAATACAGGTAGGGTAGACAGAACAGGTGAATACAGGTAGGGTAGACAGAACAGGTAAATACAGGTAGGGTAGACAGAACAGGTGAATACAGGTAGGGTAGACAGAACAGGTGTTTGTTTGGTGGTTTCAGCCCTGTTTTAATCCTTTGTATTAATGTTTTCATATATGATGCAAATATAATTTTCTTTATTTGAATAGAAAATATTTTCACAGATTCAACATGAAAATGTATATTCGGAACGTATTCAGTATTCACTTTTTCATAATGTTGTTATGTTACAGCCTTTTTCTGAAATGGATTAAATACATACAAATCCTCATCAATCTACACACAATATGTAAGATGTCATTATGGGGTATTGTGATGTCATTATGGGGTATTGTGATGTCATTATGGGCTATTGGGGCGGCAGGGTAGCCTAGTGGTTAGAGCGTTGGACTAGTAACCGGAAGGTTGCGAGTTCAAACCCCCGAGCTGACGTCGTTCTGCCCCTGAACAGGCAGTTAACCCACTGTTCCCAGGCCGTCATTGAAAATAAGAATTTGTTCTTAACTGACTTGCCTGGTTAAATAAAGAAAAAATAAAAATTGTGATGTCATTATGGGGTATTGTGATGTCATTATAGGGTATTGGGATGTCATTATGGGGTATTGTGATGTCATTATGGGGTATTGTGATGTCATATGGGGTATTGTGATGTCATTATGGGGTATTGTGATGTCATTATGGGGTATTGTGATGTCATTATAGGGTATTGTGATGTCATTATGGGGTATTGTGATGTCATTATAGGGTATTGGGATGTCATTATGGGGTATTGGGATGTCATTATGGGGTATTGGGATGTCATTATGGGGTATTGGGATGTCATTATGGGGTATTGTGATGTCATTATGTTGCATTGTGATGTCATTATGGGGTATTGGGATGTCATTATGGGGTATTGGGATGTCATTATGGGGTATTGGGATGTCATTATGGGGTATTGGGATGTCATTACGGGGTATTGGGATGTCATTATAGGGTATTGTGATGTCATTATGGGGTATTGTGATGTCATTATAGGGTATTGTGATGTCATTAGGGGGTATTGTGATGTCATAATAGGGTATTGTGATGTCATTATGGGGTATTGTGATGTCATTATAGGGTATTGGGATGTCATTATGGGGTATTGGGATGTCATTATGGGGTATTGGGATGTCATTATGGGGTATTGGGATGTCATTATGTTGTATTGTGATGTCATTATGGGGTATTGTGATGTCATTATGGGGTATTGTGATGTCATTATGGGGTATTGTGATGTCATTATGGGGTATTGTGATGTCATTATGGGGTATTGGGATGTCATTATGGGGTATTGGGATGTCATTATGGGGTATTGGGATGTCATTATGGGGTATTGGGATGTCATTATGGGGTATTGGGATGTCATTATGTTGTATTGTGATGTCATTATGGGGTATTGTGATGTCATTATGGGGTATTGGGATGTCATTATGGGGTATTGGGATGTCATTATGGGGTATTGGGATGTCATTATGGGGTATTGGGATGTCATTATGTTGTATTGTGATGTCATTATGGGGTATTGTGATGTCATTATGGGGTATTGTGATGTCATTATGGGGTATTGTGATGTCATTATGTTGTATTGTGATGTCATTATGGGGTATTGGGATGTCATTATGGGGTATTGGGATGTCATTATGGGGTATTGGCATGTCATTATGGGGTATTGTCTGCAGATTGATGAGGGAAATAAACTATTTAATCAATTTTAGAATAAGGCTGTAACGTAACAAAATGTGGAAAAAGTCGAGGGGTCTGAATACTTTCCCAATGTATATATATTTTACAATCAATTTAATACCTGAACTCCATTTATTACTTGTCTGTGCCAGTAAAATCGTTTATATAATTCTGTCAATATCTGATGGATTTTATAACAAATCTAAAAGTTTGGAGAATCTTCAACTGTTGCCTTTATAAGTTTTTAAAACCTTGTTTTTTAAAACCTTTTATCAATTCTGATGATCGTTGCTACAGTACTCACATTGTAGTATGGACCTGTGTCCGTGGCCCAGCATAATGTAGAGTTGGAGGACTAGCTGTGGAACGCTCTCAAGGAACGTCTCAAACAGTTTGAGCATGCTCAGATCAGTCGCTCGGCCAAACAGGGCCAGGTGCACATCTCTGGGGCATTCAACAGGCCCAAGAGGCTTGGAAAACACAGCCCCGTATCCCACCTTCAACAGGTCGTAGTACCTAACAGAAGGAGAGATGTGTATTGGTATAGAGACAGACAGACAGACAGACAGACAGACAGACAGACAGACACGCTCGCTCTGAAACCAGCCTTCACCGGATGGTAATAACTGAACACATCGACTCGGGACTGGTACTCACTGTATATAGCCTAGTTATCATTACTCATTGACTCAGTACTGGTACTCACTGTATATAGCCTAGTTACCATTACTCTAAGACTCAGTACAGGTACTCACTGTATATAGCCTGGTTATCATTACTCATTGTGTATTTATTCCTCGTTATTATGTTTCTATGTTTCTCTCTGTATTGTTGAGAAGGTCCGTAATTGACCATTTCACTGTTAATCTACACCTGTTGTTGACGAAGCATGTGACAAATAACAATTTGATTTGATTTGATTAACAAAGCGAGAGAGATGTGTAAACATTTGGAGACAAAATATAATTTACATAAAAAGTACAACTTATAAATGAGCTTAGTTCAACTATTGTACCCCTTCAGAACCCACAATATACGCTTGTTTCACTGCAATGTTTGGAAACTAAAGTAAATGTGAACAAACACTATGCAGCCTCAAAACGGGGTTAACACTCTAACTTTGATATCATGGATGGTCAGTCCTTGCATCCCTTAGCTCTGTATATTGATTTGAGAGTGTTGACATTTCTCCAGGCTCATCCCTCAGCTTTTTACCAAAACAGTGGTGTGGAGGACACTTTCTTATTGTTTAAACAGCTGATTGACTCTTTAAGTGACTTGTTGCAAAGAGGATGTATGTTTTGGAATATTTGTGTTCTGTACAAGGCTTCCTTCTTTTCACTCTGTCGATTATGTCAGTATTGTAGAGTAACTACAACGTTGTTGATCCACCCTCAGCTTTCTCCTGTCACAGCCATTAAACTCTGTAACTGGTTTAAAGTCACCATTGGCCTCATGGTGAAATCCCTGAGCAGTTTCCTTCCTCTCCGGCAACTGAGTTAGGAAGGACGCCTGTATCTTTGTAGTGGCTGGGTGTATTGATACACCATCCAAAGTGTGATTAATAACTTCACCATGCTCAAAGGGATATTCCCGTTTTCCTCTTTTTTTCCCACCTCTACCAATCGGTGCCCTTCATTGCAAAGCATTGAAAAACCTCCCTGGTCTTTGTGATTAAATCTGTGCTTGAAACTCACAACTCGACTGAGGGCTTTTATATATAATTGTATGTGTGGGGTACAGAGATGAGGTAGTCATTCAAACATCATGTTAAACACTATTATTGCACACTGAGTCCATGCAACTTATTATGTGACTTGTTAATCACATGTCTACTCCTGAACTTATTTAGGCTCCTTACCGTAACAAAGAGGTTGAATACTTATTGACTCAAGACATTTCAGCTTTTACATTTTTTATTAATTTGTAAAAATGTCTAAAAACATTATTCTACTTAGACATTATGGGGTTTTTGTGTGTAGATCAGTGACACAAAATCTCAATTGTATCCATTTTAAATTCAGACTATAACACAACACAATATGGAAAACGTCAAGGGATGTGAACACTTTCGGAAGGCGCGTTAGAGACAGATAGAAAGACAATAATGTGGTATTTACAGTCTGCACATAACATTACCACTATGCCCAAGGAACATAGTTGAGATGCCATTCATTTTACCTGAAGAATGTTGACAGCTCCCTGAGAATGACAGATGATGTGTAAAGACAGAAAGAATATAAGGACTGTTGACAACTCCCTCGCACCTCCTGAGAATGCCAGATGATGTGTAAAGACAGAGAGAATATAAGGACTGTTGACAACTCCCTCGCACCTCCTGAGAATGCCAGATGATGTGTAAAGACAGAGAGAATATAAGGACTGTTGACAACTCCCTCGCACTTCCTGAGAATGACAGATGATGTGTAAAGACAGGGAGAATATAAGGACTGTTGACAACTCCCTCGCACTTCCTGAGAATGACAGATGATGTGTAAAGACAGAGAGAATATAAGGACTGTTGACAACTCCCTCGCACTTCCTGAGAATGACAGATGATATGTAAAGACAGAGAGAATATAAGGACTGTTGACAACTCCCTCTCACTTCCTGAGAATGACAGATGATTTGTAAAGACAGAGAGAATATAAGGACTGTTGACAACTCCCTCGCACTTCCTGAGAATGCCAGATGATGTGTAAAGACAGAGAGAACATAAGGACTGTTGACAACTCCCTCGCACTTCCTGAGAATGCCAGATGATGTGTAAAGACAGAGAGAATATAAGGACTGTTGACAACTCCCTCGCACTTCCTGAGAATGCCAGATGATGTGTAAAGAATATTAGGACATTAGAACACAGTCTTATCTGTCGTTGTACTTGTCTTTGTGTTAAATAAGTCTGACTTTATAACACTAACCTGCATCTAAAGATCTGATTTCAGAAGATACCAGGGTACAAAGGCTAAATAACTGTCAAAGATGAAAATACTTTCGGATGATTTCGTCATCCCCCTCGGGGAAGTGTACTATCGTGTGTATATGTTGTGAACATGTCAATCTAACGTCACTGTGAAGTTGAGAATAAATATAATATTCAATATTCATATAAGACACCTAAGACCTTCACATACCTGGTGAAGATGCCCGTCTGCATGACATGGAGTCCAATCAGTCCTCCTCTATTCATCTCACATATCAGCCCATCTCCACCTGGGTTAGCAAGGGGTTTTCTCATGTCATCTCTGTACCAGGTGTAGCTGAAGACCTGTGTGGCTGCCGATGCGACCGCCACGGAGAGCAGAGTCAGTCCAGCCCAGACCAGGTCTCCGACCAGGAAGTAATTCACTGCTAGTCCAACGTCTGTCACAATGTCCACCAGGTAAAAGCCCAGTCCAATGATGGTACAGATCCATCGTGTTTTAGTGAACTCCGAGTCCGTTTGAAGCATGTTTTGCTGCTCAGGTTTTCACTCAATGGCAAATAAGTCGCTAAGTTAATGACTAAAGTGAGAATTCTGTCAATGTAAATCTTCTGGGGGATTGATTGAGCTTGTTTTTTTTGGGGGGGGGGGAGTTGTTGGTTCTTTGAATTACTTATTTGCATAGTTGGTATGGGGAGGAATGGTTTGTCCTTTAATCACGCGAAGTTGCCTGCCTCCCATATGAACAACATTTCCCGTCAGGTCTGGGATTTCCGAGATTATACTGTCCACGAGAACGTTTGAGAACATCTCAGTACCCTGTAAAAGAAGACTACAGAATTTTAGATACATCATAAATACAATTTAGTCACATGCATAAATTATGTTTAAACCATTAAACTATTCACGTATAAATAAAAACAGTCAAATCCATACATTGCCGTGACTGTACTTGAGCTCGGATGATGTGTCCTGTTTCTCTGATTTCACATTACCCTTTGCCTTCTCTTCTCTCATCATAAACTCTTGATAATGAACTGCTGACAGGGGCGGCAGGTGGCCTAGCAGTTAAGAGCATTGGGCCAGTAACCGAAAGTTCACTGGTTTGTATCCCCCTGAGCAAGGCAATTCTTTATTTACTTATTTTTAGGCAAGTTGAGAACAAGTTCTCATGTACAACTCCGACCTGGCCAAGATAAAGCAAAGCAGATCGACACAATACAACAACACAGAGTTACACATGGAGTAAAACAAACATACAGCCAATAACACAGTAGAAAAAAGAAAAGTCTATATACAGTGTATGCAAATGAGGTAGGATAAGGGAGGTAAGGCAATAAATAGGCCATGGTGGCAAAGTAATTACAATATAGCAATTAAACACTGGAATGGTAGGATGTGCAGAAGATGAATGTGCAAGTAGAGATACTGGGGTGCAAAGGAGCAAGATAAATAAATAAATACAGTATGGGGATGAGGTAGGGAAGATAGATGGGCTGTTTACAGATGGGCTATGTACAGGTGCAGTGATCTGTAAGCTGCTCTGACAGCTGGTGCTTAAAGCTAGTGAGGGAGATGTGAGTCTCCAGCTTCAGAGATTTTTGCAGTTCGTTCCAGTCATTGGCAGCAGAGAACTGGAAGGAAAGACGACCAAAGGGGGAATTGGCTTTTGGGGGTGACCAGTGAGATATACCTGCTGGAGCGCGTGCTACGGTTGGGTGCTGCTATGGTGACCAGTGAGCTGGTCCACTTAACCCTAATGCTCCTGTAAGTCACTCAGTTAATGAAATAGCAGAGCTCACAACAGCCAATCAGTTTCATCTAACGGGTGAGTAGAGCACACACAGCCAATCAGGTTCATCTAACAGGTGAGCAGAGCACACACAGCCAATCAGTTTCATCTAACAGGTGAGTAGAGCACACACAGCCAATCAGGTTAATCTAACAGGTGAGTAGAGCACACACAGCCAATCAGGTTCATCTAACAGGTGAGTAGAGCACACACAGCCAATCAGGTTCATCTAACAGGTGAGTAGAGCACTCACAGCCAATCAGTTTCATCTAACAGGTGAGTAGAGCACTCCCAGCCAATCAGTTTCATCTAACAGGTGAGTAGAGCACTCCCAGCCAATCAGTTTCATCTAACAGGTGAGCACTCCCTCCCTGTCCTGAACAATTCCATAACCTACTGTAGCAACTAGTTCTGTTGGATGTGTCAGTTTTCAAACTGAAGCCTTTTCAAACAATCCCAACAACCATATGGCAAGTTATTCTGAATTCAAGGTCAAGAGTGTAAGGGCCTAGGGCCTAGGGCTGAGGTTCTACTACGGTGACATATGGAATTGTCACAACTTCCGCCGGATTCGGTCCCTCTCCTTGTTCGGGCGGCGTTCGGTGGTCGACGTCACCGGGCCTTCTAGCCATCATTGATCCATTTTTTCATTTTCCATTGGTTTTGTCTTGTCTTCCCACACACCTGGTTTCAATCCCATTCATTACCTGTTGTGTATTTAACCCTCTTGTTTCCCCTCATGTCTTTGTCAGAGATTGTTTGTTATTTCAGTGTTGGGTTGTTTTTGTATTGCTTTGATGAAACATTGAATTTGGTCTTCCTGCTATTAGTCCGTAGAAACACGTTGAATAACATATACATGGAAAAACAAATGGTAAAAATAAATAAAACAATTATGAAAAGGAAGTATCTGTCCTCTATCTGCGCGATATTAAAAATAAGATCTGAAAAAAATAAAAAAATAAAAAAGTATTATTTTTTACTGTGAAATGATCCATTTACTTCCATTCATTTAGCAGCCCAGTACTGGGTTACCTTCAGACGAGTCCCGGGACACTTGTGTCGGAGAACTGAAACGGAGCGCATCACCATGTTCATGAGAGTCTCGTCATTCCATAATTCCATATTAGTTTTCAAACCGTTCTGACAAACATCGTTCTGTAGCTCCAACATCGGTGGAAAATACCTGTTCTTAAACTGATGGATTTAATGGAGAAAAAAATTATTAGGCTGACTAGATTAACGCGTGGGTCAGTCGACTATGTTTTTTAGGTTTTTTTAAACAGTTCTACATCACGCTAGTCAACCATCTGTCTCTTTACATCTCGCCCCACATTACACGTCCTCAATCGTTGGAACTCCAAGGGATGAAAGACATAAGATGAGTCAAGTGAAACAGTAAATGTTAGGTGAAGGAAAGCACAGCGGTACTCACTGACGTGTAGTCACTACTCCACAGTCTACAGTCGGTGAAACAGGTGACCAAGCACACTACTCCACAGTCTACAGTCGGTGAAACAGGTGACCAAGCACACTGCTCCACAGTCTACAGTCAGTGAAACAGGTGACCAAGAACACAACTCCACAGCCTCTCTCTTTTCTCCAAACTCATGTGACAATAGCTCCACCCTAGTGTTAACTGTAACCAACACACCTAGCAAGCAATCATATGACATAATTGATTCAACGACTGGGCTGTGTGTGTGTGTGTGTGTGTGTGTGTGTGTGTGTGTGTGTGTGTGTGTGTGTGTGTGTGTGTGTGTGTGTGTGTGTGTGTGTGTGTGTGTGTGTGTGTGTGTGTGTGTGTGTGTGTGTGTGTGTGTGTGTGTGTGTGTGTGTGTGTGTTGATAGGAGTTAACTACTGCAGACATACAGCAGTAAGCAAAGTCCACATTCAGGTGGAGCTTCTGTCTCCACCCTGCCAGAACTATTCTTTAAACATAACGTGTGTGTGTGTGTGTGTGTGTGTGTGTGTGTGTGTGTGTGTGTGTGTGTGTGTGTGTGTGTGTGTGCGTGTGTGCGTGCGTGCGTGTGTGTGTGCCTGTCTGTCTATCTGTCCATCATATTAATACTTAGTTTCCAAGACTCTGACCAAAATTAATTTGATCAAGGAAATTAAAGAGTAAACTTAAGTATTTCCATTGTGCACAAATCAACAGAACTTCATTCAAATGTTCTAATCTTCTCAAATTCACCTTGTTCTGTGTCACACAGAAGACTCGGGTCAGTACCGTAACACCAATTAAAACCACAGGTTCCAGACCCGTACACTGTGCATTCGGAAAGTATTCAGACCCCTTGACTTTTTCCACATTTTGTTATATTACAACCTTACTCTAAAATGTATCAAATATTTTTTTCCCCTCAGCAATCTACACACAATACGCCATAATGACAAAGCAATTATTTTTGTGTTGTTACAAAAACAAAAACAGAAATACCTTATTTACATAAGTATTCAAACCCTTTGCTATGAGACTCGAAATTGAGCTCAGATGCATCATGTTTGGATCATCCTTGAGATGTTTCTACAACTTGATTGGAGGACACTTGCCGTGAATGGATTGGACATGATTTGGAAAGGCGCACACCTGTCTATATAAGGTCTCACAGTTGACAGTGCATGTCAGAGCAAAAACCAAGCCATGAGGTTGAAGGAATTGTCCTTAGAGCTCCAAGACAGGATTGTGTCGAGGCACAGATCTGGGGAAGGGTACCAAAACATTTCTGCAGCATTGAAGGTCCCCAAGAACACAGTGGCCTCCATCACTCTTAAATTGAAGTTTGGAACCACCAAGACTCTTCCTAGAGCTGGCCGACCAGCCAAACTGGGAGAATCTTCCAGAAGGACAACCATCTCTGCCGCACTCAACCCATCAGGCCTTTCTGGTAGAGTGGTCAGACGGAAGCCACTCCTCAGTGAATGTCACATGACAGCCCGCTTGGAGTTTGTTAAAAGGCTTCTAAAGGACTCTCAGACCATGAGAAAAACCTGCTCCAGTGCCCTCAGGACCTCAAACTGGGGGTGAAGGTTCACCTTCTAACAGGACAACGACCCTAAGTACACAGCCAAGACAACGCAGGAGTGGCTTCGGGACAAGTCTCTGAATGTCCTTGAGTTGCCCAGCCAGAGCCCAGACTTGAACCCGATCAATCATCTCTGGAGAGATCTGAAAATAGCTGTGCAGTGACGCTCCCCATACAACCTGACAGAGATTGAGAGGATCTGGAGAGAAGAATGGGAGAAACTCCCCAAATACAGGTGTGCCAAGCTTGTAGCGTTATACCCAAGAAGACTCGAGGATGTAATCGCTGCCAAAGGTGCTTCAGCAGAGTACTGAGTAAAGGGTCTGAATACTTATGTAAATGTGATATTTCAGTTTATTTTTAGTAAATTTGCAAAAATGTATAAAAACCTGTTTTTGCTTTGTCATTATGCGGTATTGTGTGTAGATCGATGAGGGAAAAAACAACAAACAATTTAAGCCATTAAGGATAAGTCTGTAACGTAACAGAACGTGGAAAAAGTCAAGGGGTCTGAATACTTTTTCGAATGCACTGTATTGGGAAACAGACAGATATGACAGTCATATATCAGGATATTCTATTTAAAACAGGCAGCTATTTATTTCTAAAAAATTGGAAATGGTTGCTCTCAACAAAATACACTCTCACAGTAGTAACACGGAACCCTCTACGTTGAACCCTCAGGAATAAAAGGTGGGCTTTTCTGACAAAAACTATATAGTTCCTACGTACCTTGACACAGTATGCCTGGGCTATTGAGTAACACAGTGTAGCTGGGCTATTGAGTAACACAGTATGCCTGGGCTATTGAGTGTCACAGTATGGCTGGGCTATTGAGTGTCACAGTATGCCTGGGCTATTGAGTAACACGGTATGAGTCATAAAACCTAGCGTTAATAACCGGAAATATGTTTTCCTTGGTTTTTAGAACTACTTCATATAAGGTCTGTGCCAAGAAGTGCTCAGCATATGTGGGAACTCCTTCAAGACTGTTGGAAAAGCAATTCTCATGAAAGCTGGTTGAGAGAATGCCAAGATTGTGCAAAGCTGTCATCAAGGCAAACGTTGGCTACTTTGAAAAATCTAAAAATCTAAATATACTTTGATTTGTTTAACACTTTTTTGGTTACTACATGATTCCATATGTGCTATTTCATAGTTGTCATGTCTTCACTATTATTCTACAATGTAGAAAATAGTCAATTATAAAGAACAACCCTTGAATGAGTCGGTGTGTCCAAACTTTTGACTGGTACTGAACGTGCAATATTTTTTGACCATTGGTTTCCCGGAAGCAGGTACTGACAGGAGGAGCGATATGAGTCTGTCAGAGGAAGCAGGAGGAGCGATATGAGTCTGTCAGAGGAAGCAGGTGGAAATGGAGTCTGTCAGAGGAAGCAGGAGGAGCGATATGAGTCTGTCAGAGGTCGTCACGCTGGACGGTGAAGGAGGCTTTGGTGGTCCTCGACAACAAAGAAGCAGATGTCCCTTCCAGTGATGTGGAGTTGACCTCAGACCTGGTGCCAGTAAGGATGGTCTTCACAGAGGCGGTAAGACCCTCCCTCCTCCTGGATATAGAAATCATTTGACTTCACTGCCTCTTCAATGGTAAGGTCCTTTGCACCATAGGGACACTTGATCTCCAGCACTGCTGTGGTGCCCACCAGACCATCCGGTGAGGCATCTAGGATCCCAGACCCCTGTGACCCCAAAGCCCTGACTCCTGCACATCGATACATTTTAAATGCCTTGATGCCTTCCTCTTCGTTATCTGTGCCCCACTTTACAGACAACAACCCATCCAACGACTGTGATCTGAGGACCCTTTTTAGCAGCGATGGAGCAACATGTTTGGTCCTAACCACTGTAACATGGTCCTAACCACTGTAACATGGCCCTAACCACTGTAACATTGTCCTAAGTTAGCTGCAGATGGATACATCCTGCTCCCTCATCATGCTCCCTCATCATGCTCCCTCATCATGCGTCCTGCTCCCTCATCATGCTCCCTTATCATGCTCCCTGCTCCCTCATCATGCCCCCTCATCATGCTCCCTGCTCCCTCATCATGCTTCCTGCTCCCTCATCATACTCCCTGCTCCCTCATCATGCTCCCACATCATGCTCCCTGCTCCCTCATCATGCTCCCTGCTCCCTCATCATGCTCCCTCATCATGCTCCCTTCTCCCTCATCATGCTCCCTCATCATGCTCCCTTCTCCCTCATCATGCTCCCTCATCATGCTCCCTGCTCCCTCATCATGCTCCCTCATCATGCTCCCTTCTCCCTCATCATGCTCCCTGCTCCCTCATCATGCTCCCTGCTCCCACATCATGCTCCCTGCTCCCTCATCATGCTCACTGCTCCCTCTTCATGCTCCCTCAATGCATGGAAATAATATACCTATGGCTGTCTTTTTCACTATTCCAGAACGTCCTGATAAAGGTTTTTCGATTGAATATCTCTTATCCAGGAGAACCTGATAACGGTTTAGATTGAATATTGCCTGAGGGTTCACAATGGGTTTTCACCAACAACAAATGTGGCAGAAGTTCTGCACCCCAATTCATTTTCAAGGAGGGGACGCAGAGAAATGTGCAGGGGATTGTGGGAAGGTGAGCGTCGAGTACCTTGCTAGATGTGCAGAAGAGAAAGTTCAGCTCTGCTCTCTACTTTATGCACATTTCAAGCGGAGCGAAGTTTTGAGGTGTTGGAACAAAGTGTTGAGTAGGGTTTACACAACTTCCGAATTGGCCAGATGAAGTTCTGCCCCAATTCAATTTCAACGGGAGTACAAGGAGCAATGCTCAGGTCATTGTGGGAAGGTGAGCGGCACAAACCCTGCGATCGGACCGATAGAGAAAAAGTTATTTAAAATATAAAAGTTATTAAAAATATAAAATATAAAAGTTATTAAAAATATAAAATATAAAAGTTATTAAAAATATAAAATATTAAAGTTAAGCTCTGCTCTATTTTATGCAAATAACATGCGGCCACCGCTGCCGTTAACAAATCAGGGGAGGAGCAGATTTTTGCTTGAAAATCTTCCGTTCATGAAACAACGTTCAGCCTGTTATTAGTTCCGGGCAAGCACAACCAAAACAAGATGGAGGAAAGCCAATCATCACTGTGTCTCGTTTGCCAATTCTATATGATTTTGCATTGCTAAATGTAAAACTACAAAGATGGCCTTGAGGCCGATATGTAAAGTGTATTTAAAGAGCAGTGTTCTGGTTTCTTCTTTTTTCTCATTTTATTTAACTGTTACCGTGATACAACAAAGATAGCTCCTTTTTCAATTTAGAATACAGAGACAAAATCATAAGGTCAATGGCATGGTGGAAGATTGCAGAGATTGTTGGTGTTGACAGTGGGCGAAGAGAGTTTGCTTGTGCTGCCTGCTAGCTATAAACATCAAGCAACCTAAACCTCAGAACTGTAATCAAAGCCACCAAATTGTGAAATTTACCCACCAAAGGATATAAATCTTCAGTAACACACAGTATAACATTGTGAACGATAAACTAAGCATGAATTCCCCATGTAATATGCTACCAATTGGATTGTGGTATTGTTACGTTCCCCAGTTTCTGTGTTGTTGTGGGTTTGTGTGTGTGCGTGTGTATTTCAGGAAATGGCCTCCCGGAATCCTAAAGCAGCTGATTGGTCGGTCCCATCACTGATTGGAGCTCTGACCCCGCCCTGTCGTCAAGGGGATACAGCTGTCTCTTCAATTACCAACTCCTTCTCCAGCTTGATAAAAGCCAGTGTTCCTTTGTCAGAGAGGATAACTTTTTTTTTATTTTTTAAATATATTTTTTAAATGACATTTTTTAATGTCCTGTGTTGGTTAGTGACAGTTTGGTTGATATTATTACGTAGCCGCTCCTTCAGAGGTATGTGTATGCCAACAGGACTTGGCATGTTTTTGGGTCATTTAAATTGTTCACGTACATGACTGGTAAATGATTCTGTTTCGTTTGTTTCCCGTCCAGCCCCTTTTCCCCACATTACCGTGTTAAGGAATATAATAAACTCCCTGTAAACTGTATTTTTCTCTGCCTCTGTCGTCCTTCCCATCACCTACGATCACATGCTGTTTTCACTCCACGGGGAGGTGAGATGTAGCAGGGTGTTGCGTTCCCTGCTCCATGAGGCGTACGTAACAGTATCATAACAATATGATTTTCATAGACTATAGTTTATGGTTCTTTCAATCTACTGGGCTCTTGACATTGACTTTTAGCTCACTTCCTGTAAAATACATAGGCTTAGATGCACATGGAGGGGTACTTTGGGTAAAGGAAATTGTGGCTTTTGACTGGCAAACGTTGTGCAAATGTTTATTTTTTTATATATATATTTTTTTTTATAAAAGCCCTGACTATTGTCTCTGTCTGTCTTAGTTTTCCCTCTCTAGGGACTAAAACATTATTTTCATAATGTCATCCCACAACCTGCACCATCTAGCTTGTACACTTACTCCCCTTTCCGACAGCTGGAGCAGAAAATAGTCCATTGTTGTTATCTACAAATGCATTTGGAGCATGTTTTTGTGATGTACACTGTTAAACATGCCTAAATCAAGATAACAAGCTAATATGAAGTCACTTCGCTATAGCATGTAAAGTTGGCTGGATAGCTAGCTAACAAGCAGCTCATTAGCCTCCTGTAGCTAGCTAGTTTAAAAAAAAAAAACTTACCCACGACCACAAAGCAGCCAATCTTTTTGAGCGAAGCATTGTCAAGAGGAGGCACCACCTCTGGTCAAGACCTACTGTTAAATTGAATATCGCCTGGTTCGGGAGAGGGGGGGGGGGGGGGGGGCTCGGCTGGGAAAGAACTTTTTGAACAGTCATCCAACTCAGAATTAGAAGTCGGGAACTCTGTCCTCTTTCTAGAGCTACATCCTGAAGACCAATGACGTCATGATTTGTTCCCAGTTGTCTTGGAAAGCACCACGTATCCAGAGATTGACAGACTTTGATGACAAAGTTTGATGAAAAAATTTGCCCACGGAGGACCGCCGCGCCGCCTTCCTGTTCAAGTGAGCACAGCACAACGACGTGAGTCCAAACTTGTATATTACGCTGCTGCATAAATGATGTAATATGCCAGGGAGATATGCATACTGTAGCTAAGAAAGTAATACTAAATGTATGTTGTTTAGTAAGCTGTTAGTAGCCCATGTGCCTCACTCTAATAATTTGGTCTATTTTCCCCACTTAATTTCACCTACTGTTCTGACTTGGTGGTGCACAAGTAGCCTCTAACCTGTTTTAGAGAAATGTAATCATTGAATATTGTAAGAGCATTCATTGTCTGCTTATATGCCCCCTTTATTTATCCTACAGTTCTGACTTGGTGTACAGGGAGAACACTGCAAGAGCAGCCCATGTTCCGAATTCTGTCGCTGTACATTTCAGAAGTGTTGAAGAAATAGTTATGACTACATCCATCCTAGCTTGCTCATTAATGTCTTTATCGAAATGACAGATGGCCTCTTATACGCTTGTCGTCCCCTTATGCCATAGTTTGTACATCTCAATCGTCAGGAGAAACCACATTTGTTTAAGGTTTAAGAAAGTTAGCCATATCAGCTATGTTTGGCTAATTCAGTAAATGAGGTTGAATTAACTGTTTCGCTGCCAGACAAGGCTCCACTGATAGCCAGGTGTAGCAGTGTTAAGGTGTTGGGACTCTGCTGTTGTGACAGCTTTATGTAGGCCCTAACAGTTTGTGGGCACCGTTTGTCACCATTATAGTGCAATTAATGTATTGTTTAGTGTAGTGGCTTTGCTGGCATGCATCCCCACCATTTTTTGTTTGCCCCACCAAGATGTACAAGCTAAAATCGCCCCTGCGTCAGGCTTCTTCTTCTTCTTTGGACTTTATATGGCGGTTAGCAACCAACTTTAAGGTGCATTACCACCACCCCACTGGACTGGTGTGAACCTCGGTTCATCTTTCAATCACCCACGTGGGTAATATGCTCCTAAAAACCAATGAAGATAGGCGGGACTTGCATCCATCAATGCGTCACAAATAGAATCAAGTTCTATTTTAGCTCCTGGCCATGCAGACGCTCGTTGACGCGTGTCAACAGTTTGGATGCAATGATTGAATAACATGTATGTGCACGTTTATTTTGCAACGCCCGGGCACATAACGTGAGCGGTGTGGTCATCATGTAGATCGAATATACTTGCGGGGTTGTAGTTGTCGGGTGGCACATAAAACCGACGGTCTGCATACTCCGGACATATAGGGGGCGGTAAACCGCTCACGAACCTTCTAGAGGGTGTGTAAAAAAACAACTCTCTAGCAGCAACGCGCATCGGTTTGATCCTCCCACAAAAAAATAAGAGTGACTCGATGTTCGTTTGTTGGCCCGTGGTTATGTGTGTGTGTGTGAGAGAGCGCAGCAGGAGGAAGACTGGTGGCTTTCTTTAAGAGCTGACGGGGACGGACAGAAAACAATACCGAATACGTGGTCATACCCGATTCACTCTGCTGCTGAGTCGCGCCGGTCAATAAAAGTTCACTTTTGGGAGACGTAAAAATGGGGATCCGCAAAAAGACCAACAAGAACCCGCCGGTGTTGAGCCACGAGTTTATCATCCAGAACCATGCCGATATTGTGTCCTGTGTTGCTATGGTGTTCCTCCTCGGGTTGATGTTTGAGGTAAGGCTTGTCCACAGGTTGGAGGGGTCTGGTATATGCAGTAAGACCTGGCTTTCCAAATAGGCCATAATGAGCCTCACTATAATGTGTCAACTGGGCAGACAAGATGATTTTGTTCCGTCAAAAAGTCTCTTGAAAACGGACATGGCTGATCTACTCTTCCTGCTCTAGTGACAATGTTTTTTTTGTTAGGTTGTCCTTATTGTACTATTCAAGTAAATGGTAATAGCAGAAGTGTCTTTTGATTTGAAAAGGCGTGTAAGTAGCCTAGTTAGATTTAAAACTGTAACCCATCTCTGTCGGGTTGCCTATTGTCTGGTCACTTGTACATTTGAGTGACTTGGCCTACGTCGTATAACAACACAAAAGTGTCGTATTTGGGACAACAAAGTAGCCTAACTGGAACGAGCGTTACATAGATTGTTACATTTTAGCGACCACAAAAATGGCAATTTCGCTGGCTACAATATTGTGCAAGACTGTCCAGCATCGGATACTTTTTTATTCGCAACTAAAGTGTAGGCTACGTGGCAATCACTGGGTGATTGTGAGCTTGTCATCGTTTATAGGTAGCCCCGCTCGTTCGGAAAAAACAAAGTTAGATCCATAAAGTCCTTAGGATCGCCTATTCCGTTTACAAATTTGAAGAGCTTAGGTTTTTTTTTAAATATATTTTTTATTGTTGGTTTACACTGAATTATATATTTTTTGATTTCATGTTTAGCTTTCTAGGTAGGCTACATGAATCATCCTTTACTAATGCTGCGTTAATGTACTAGTTGTAACTAGGAAAGTTTTACTTGCTAACTGTGCTGCGTTCATCTATTTGCAGGTTGTACATTTCCGAGTTTCCTAGTTCAGACTTCGACGTGAATGCAGCATAAAATTCAGCGCCAGCATTGAGCTGAGGAGACGCATTATGGGAGTTTGAGTTCTTGTGCCTTGATGTGCTGTTGACATTGACGATGCACTTCTAATATAAATTACCTACTGCATTCCAAAACAGAGTTGTACGAATGTATAGTTATGAATCAGTCTTTCCATATTTATATACGTCTTAATAAAATCCAAATCCCCGGGTTTCCATTCAATCTTATCTGTAGTATTGGATTGAATGGTTTGCAAGCTCGACATCAAATTGTATTTGTCACATACACGTGGTTAGCAGATGTCGATGCGAGTGTAGCGAAATGCTTGTGCTTTTAGTTCCGACTATGCAATAATAATCGAGTAATCTAACCTAACAATTTCACAACCGCCACCTTATACACACAAGTGCAAAGGGATAAAGAATATGTACATAAAGATATATGAATGAGTGATGGTACAGAGCGGCATAGGCAAGATACAGTAGATGGTATCGAGTACAGTATATACATATGAGATGAGTAATGTAGGGTATGTAAACAAGATATAAAGTGACATGTGTTTCTGTCTGATACTTTGTGGTCTAGTCAGTAAATCTACAATGCTACCTGGTTTATTTAACACCACTGTAAGCTACCCACAGAGAGGCCAGAAGGCTAATGAGAAAATCATGCTGTGGTTTGCTTTTAGTCAATGACTCAGATAAAAGCACCTGGGTGTGTGTCACAAATGGCACCCTATTCACTATATAGTGCACTACTTTAGACCAGAGCCAGGCTAAGTAAACACACTATATAGGGAATAGGGTGCTTATTGGGGACTGAACCCTGTGTTTTCACGTCCTTTAATCAATCCTCTCCCTTGTCCCCCGCTGTGATGCAGGTCACCTCGAAGGTTGCAGTGCTGTTCATCACTGTCCAATACAACGTTACGACCTCTGCAAACGGTCAGTTTAACTTCTTTAGTGGATCCACCTGAATGTGCGTCCTTTTTTTTCTTATTTTTCTTCACTGGGGTCAAACAGTGAAGCTCTAAAAAGACAAAGGATCTGGGATGGAGGTTGGATGGAGGTTGGATGGAGGTTGGATGGAGGTTGGATGGAGGTTGGATGGAGGTTGGATGGAGGTTGTTGGATGGAGGTTGGATGGAGGTGGTATCTTCCTCTTATTGCTTTTCTAACTTGACATTTTATTCTGAATGAATTCCAAGTCAACAATTACCTTCCGTTCTTGTCCACCTGTTCTTTAGTGTGTGTGTGTGTGTGTGTGTGTGTGTGTGTGTGTGTGTGTGTGGAACTAGTTTGCCTGTTATCCAGTATAGAAACAATGACTAGAATCTACAGACCACTTGTAGTTGTTGAATTAGAAGGCCTCTCCTGTGTGTTAGAGAATAGAAGTTCTCACATGGCCTACCAGTTCCAGAACACCTTCTTTCAGAGCTTTCCTTTTTTCCCTGTGGAGCTACGTTTAGTCTTCCTGATTTTATAAAGTCCTCCTGCTAGGTCGTCCTGCTAGGTCGTCCTGCTAGGTCGTCCTGCTAGGTCGTCCTGCTAGGTCGTCCTGCTAGGTCCTCCTGCTAGGTCCTCCTGCTAGGTCGTCCTGGAAGGATTGGGGCTGGAGTGTAACAGGCCACAATATCAGAGGTCTTGTGTGAGTCCCAAATTGCCACCCATTTCCTAAATATTGCTCTATATTTGACCAGGGCCCATTGGGTAGTGCACTATCAAGGGTACCATTTTGTGACACAATCCTCGTCTCATCTCAAGGTGAATGAATGTTATTTTACACACTCCTTCATGTAAAGCCACGAATGACAGGAGGGCTTGTGGAATGATGGAATGTTCTATATGATATCGGCTTTTATTTGAATGAACTGATAGTCTTATCAGAGTCAGGGCGCCCGTCCAAAATACCACCCTGTTCCCTTTATATAGTGCACTACTTTTGATTAGAGCCCTATGGACCCTGGTCTAAAGTAGTGCACTACTTTTGATTAGAGCCCTATGGACCCTGGTCTAAAGTAGTGCACTACTTTTGATTAGCGCCCTATGGACCCTGGTCTAAAGTAGTGCTCTACTTTTGATTAGAGCCCTATGGACCCTGGTCTAAAGTAGTGCACTACTTTTGATTAGAGCCCTATGGACCCTGGTCTAAAGTAGTGCACTACTTTTGATTAGAGCCCTATGGACCCTGGTCTAAAGTAGTGCACTACTTTTGATTAGAGCCCTATGGACCCTGGTCTAAAGTAGTGCACTACTTTTGATTAGAGCCCTATGGACCCTGGTCTAAAGTAGTGCACTACTTTTGATTAGAGCCCTATGGACCCTGGTCTAAAGTAGTGCACTACTTTTGATTAGAGCCCTATGGACCCTGGTCTAAAGTAGTGCACTACTTTTGATTAGAGCCCTATGGACCCTGGTCTAAAGTAGTGCACTACTTTTGATTAGAGCCCTATGGACCCTGGTCTAAAGTAGTGCACTACTTTTGATTAGAGCCCTATGGACCCTGGTCTAAAGTAGTGCACTACTTTTGATTAGAGCCCTATGGACCCTGGTCTAAAGTAGTGCACTATATAGGAAAGAGTGCCATTTTGGGACTCAAACCCCCCCCTCAGTCATTCATTATTAACAGGCTGATGTTTGTTGAAGCTAAATTACTACAGTAGCGGGTCAGGCAGGGCTTTGGTAGTGTCGTTGCTTGAGTAAAACCTTGTGATTTTAGAGGCTTTGTGAAGCAAAGATGTTTTAATAGTGAAGGTAACTTTAGTATAATTGTAACGATGCATCTGTATTCGAGGTCGACCGATTTATGATTTTTTTTCAACGCCGATACCTATTTTATTGGAGAACCAAAAAAAAGGCGATAAATCGGACGATTTAAAAAAAATATATATATATATATATATATATATATATATATATATATATATTTGAAATAATGATTAAATTATTCAATTACAACAATGAATGAACCCATTTATTTTAACCTAATATAATACATATATATAAAAACTATTTAGTCTCAAGTAATAAAACATGTTCAATTTCGTTTAAATAATGCAAAAACAAAGTGTTGGAGAAGAAAGTAAAAGTGCAATATGTGCCATGTAAGAAAAAAAAAAAAAACGAACGTTTCGGTTCCTTGCTCAGAACATGAGAACATGTGAAAGCTGGTGGTTCAATATTCCCGGTTAAGAAGTTTTAGGTTGTAGTTATTATAGGGATTATGAGCATCGACTATTTCTCGCTATACCATTTTATATTTCGTATACAGTTGAAGTTGGAAGTTTGCATACACCTTAGCCAAATGCATTTAAACTCAGTTTTTCACAATTCCTGACATTTAATCCTAATAACAATTCCCTGTCTGTGGGAAGTAAAGGGCTGTTTGAATGAATGCTTACGAGCCTGCTGCTTCCTACCATCGCTCAGTCGGACTGCTCTATCAAATAGTAGACTTAATTATAATAAACACACAGAAATACGAGCCTTAGGTCATTAAATAGTAAAATCCGGAAACTGTCCCGTATTTTATCTAACGGGTGGCAACCCTAAGTCTAAATATTGCTGTTACATTGTACAACCTTCAATGTTATGTCATAATTATGTACAATTCTGGAAAATTAATTACGGTCTTTGTTAGGAAGAAACACAGTTTGCAACGAGCCAGGCGGCCCAAACTGTTGCATATAACCTGATTCTGCATGCAATGAGAACGCAAGAGAAGAGACACAATTTCCCTAGTTAATATTTCCTGCTAACATGCATTTATTTTAACTAAATATGCAGGTTTATAAAAATATACTTCTGTTTTTTTTTTGTTGTTTTTTTTACAAGATAAGTTTAATGCTAGCTAGCAACTTACCTTGGCTCGTTGCAGCCACAAGGTCCTTTTGACGCTGCAATGTAATCGGCCATAGTTGGTGTCCAAAAAGGCCGATTACTGATTGTTATGAAAACTTGAAATCGGCCCAAATTAATTGTCCGTACAGATTTAATCGGTCGAACTCTAATCTGTATGCATCTCTTCCATCAGAGGGTCCAGAAGAGACTGTTTTGAACAACTTCTTATAAATGTATATACAGCATAATAAGGCAACTATGAAGGGTTATAAAAGGCTTAGTAAATGCTTTGTGTCTCCCTACTAGAGGAGAGCGTAGTGAACCACTTCCCCCACGGTATGAAGGAACTTCAGAGGCTGCCTGCTAGCAAGGAATCTCGTTACGTTCTATTTACTAATAGAAAGCATTGGGGGCCGTAACGTCAAGGCTTTTATGAACCGGCTCGTGAAGGGATCATGCGTTCTTTATGTCTCCCTATCAGAGGGCCTGCCAGAGGAGAGTGTGGTGAACCACTTCCACCACGGTCTGAAGGATGTGGCTACGGTCTTCTTCTACATGCTGGTGGCCATCATTATCCACGCCATCATTCAGGAGTATGTTCTGGACGTAAGTACTGGCACTCACTCAAACACACTTCCTATGTTTTTCTGTACATTTCATTGGTTATTATAGTCTTATTTGATAAAAATATAAATAAAATAAAAAACATTAAAACAAATTACATTCAAGACAACCACGGATCCGTTTGATATTCTGACGGCGAAGTTGATCATCCGGCACTGATAATCGCTGATCAGTTTGACCTCGATTGACTCATTGTCATGTGTCTCTTTTTTAAATTTTTTTTATATAGAAAATCAACCGGAAGATGCACTTCTCGAAGACCAAGCACAGCAAGTTCAACGAATCAGGCCAGCTCTCTGCCTTCTACCTGTTCTCCTTCGGATGGGGAACCAACATCCTCATGTCGGTAGGTAGATGTGTGTGTGTGGCACGAGCATCGTTATATCAGTACATGGTTTAAACTATTTGTTTACGTGTGTGTGGATGTTAATAGGTGATTTTTAGAAATGTTTTAATACCTGACTATTTGTTTACTGGGTATAACTGTCTGTGTGTTTCTGTGTGTGTGTCTGCATTGGGCTCTTGACTTTGTCTGAAAGTGGGGTTGGAAAAGCTTGGGGGGGGGGGGGTCTTTGTCTGAAAGTGGGGTTGGAAAAGCTTGGGGGGGGGGGGTCTTTGTCTGAAAGTGGGGTTGGAAAAGCTTTGGGGGGGGTCTTGACTTTTTTTATTGGCGCCGCTGTCGACATGAAATGTTTAAAATTAACTTGTCTCAGCAGCATATAGTTAATGCAGAGAGGGTAGAAATGTCTTATTTGGTGAATATTACCTACCGAGCCAAGCAGACAGACTTGGAAAAGCTTGGGGGGGGGGGGGTCTTGACTTTGACTTTGGTAATGAATATAGGCTACAAGCAAGGCCGTTTTGGTAATGAATATAGGCTACAAGCAAGGCCGTTTTGGTAATGAATATAGGCTACAAGCAAGGCCGTTTTGGTAATGAACATAGGCTACAAGCAAGGCCGTTTTGGTAATGAATATAGGCTACAAGCAAGGCCGTTTTGGTAATGAATATAGGCTACAAGCAAGGCCGTTTTGGTAATGAACATAGGCTACAAGCAAGGCCGTTTTGGTAATGAACATAGGCTACAAGCAAGGCCGTTTTGGTAATGAATATAGGCTACAAGCAAGGCCGTTTTGGTAATGAACATAGGCTACAAGCAAGGCCGTTTTGGTAATGAATATAGGCTACAAGCAAGGCCTTTTTGGTAACGGGCTGTTTTTAATAGGTGAAGAAACCCAATGTGAATGCAGCTGAAAACACACAGCTGTCTTACCACAATAATGCCCGCTAAATGTTGAAAGTAGTAGCCTCGGTATTCATGCAAAACAAAAATACCCCAATAACAACATTGCTTTTAAATGAAGGTCTTCAATCAGGTCAAGGCCGCGGGGCCCGACGGTATTCCAGGACGCGTATTCACTGTAATTTTCAACCTCTCCTTGTCCCCAGTCTGTAATCCCCGCACCTTTTTTAAGATGACCGACATCATTCTTCTTCCCAAGAACACTTAAGGCTTCGTGTCACAATAACTACCACCCTGTAGCACTCACGTCTGTAATCAGGAAGTGCTTTGAGAGTTATGGTTATGGCAACATATTAACTCCGTCAGCCCAGACACCCTAGATCCCCTCTAATTTGCATACTGCCCCCAACAGATTCACAGATGACGCGGTCTTTTTTTTTTTTTTCATTTTATTTTTTACCCCTTTTTTTTTCTCCCCAATTTTTCCCCCAATTTTTCCGATGGGCTGCAGTGGGAGCGGGTCAAACACTTTAACTTCCTTGGTGTCCACATCACTGGGTCCTCAATGTTCTACAGCTGTACCATTTAGAGCATCATGACTGTGCCTCCGTCCCTCTCCTCACTCCTCCCTGGGCTCGAACCAGGAACACATCGACAGCAGCCGACCTCGAAGCAGTGTTACCCATGCAGAGCAAGGGGAGCAGAGCAAAACGCACGAAAGTGCTGTTTGAATGAATGCTTACGAGCCTGCTGGTGCCTACCACCGCTCAGTCAGACTGCTCTATCAAATAGTAGACTTAATAACATAATAACACACAGAAATACGAGCCTTATGTCATTAATATGGTCGAGTCCAGAAACTATCATCTTGAAAACAAGACATTTATTCTTTCAGTGAAATACGGACCGTTCTGTATTTTATCTAAAGGGTGGCATCCATAAACCTAAATATTGCTGTTACATTGCGCAACCTTCAATGTTATGTCATAATTACGTAAAATTCTGGCAAATTAGGCGGCCCAAACTGCTGCATATACCCTGACTCTGCGTGCAGTGAACGCAAGAGAAGTGACACAATTTCACCTGGTTAATATTGCCTGCTAAACTGGATGTCTTTTAGCTAAATATGCAGGTTTAAAAATATATATGTGTGTGTATTGATTTTAAGAAAGACATTGTTTATGGTTAGGTACAGTGGAACTGACCCTGTATATAGTATGATTACCCTGTATATAGTATGATTACCCTGTATATAGTATGATTACCCTGTATATAGTATGATTACCCTGTATATAGTATGATTACCCTGTATATAGTATGATTACCCTGTATATAGTATGATTACCCTGTATATAGTATGATTACCCTGTATATAGTATGATTACCCTGTATATAGTATGATTACCCTGTATATAGTATGATTACCCTGTATAAAGTATGATTACCCTGTATATAGTATGATTACCCTGTATACAGTAGAACTGACCCTGTATGTAGTATGATTACCCTGTATATAGTAGAACTGACCCTGTATATAGTATGATTACCCTGTGTATATAGTATGATTACCCTGTATACAGTAGAACTGACCCTGTATATAGTATGATTACCCTGTATATAGTATGATTACCCTGTATACAGTGGAACTGATCCTGTATATAGTATGATTACCCTGTGTATATAGTATGATTACCCTGTATATAGTGGAACTGACCCTGTATACAGTATGATTACCCTGTATATAGTATGATTACCCTGTATACAGTAGAACTGACCCTGTATATAGTATGATTACCCTGTATATAGTATGATTACCCTTTATATAGTATGATTACCCTGTATAAAGTATGATTACCCTGTATATAGTATGATTACCCTGTATATAGTATGATTACCCTGTATATAGTATGATTACCCTGTATACAGTAGAACTGACCCTGTATATAGTATGATTACCCTGTATATAGTATGATTACCCTGTATACAGTAGAACTGACCCTGTATACAGTATGATTACCCTGTATATAGTATGATTACCCTGTATACAGTAGAACTGACCCTGTATATAGTATGATTACCCTGTATGTAGTATGATTACCCTATATATAGTATGATTACCCTGTATATAGTATGATTACCCTGTATATAGTATGATTACCCTGTATATAGTATGATTACCCTGTATACAGTAGAACTGACCCTGTATATAGTATGATTACCCTGTATATAGTATAATTACCCTATATACAGTGGAACTGACCCTGTATATAGTATGATTACCCTGTATATAGTATGATTACCCTTTATATAGTATGATTACCCTGTATAAAGTATGATTACCCTGTATATAGTATGATTACCCTTTATATAGTATGATTACCCTGTATAAAGTATGATTACCCTGTATATAGTATGATTACCCTGTATATAGTGGAACTGACCCTGTATACAGTATGATTACCCTGTATATAGTATGATTACCCTGTATATAGTATGATTACCCTGTATACAGTAGAACTGACCCTGTATATAGTATGATTACCCTGTATATAGTATGATTACCCTTTATATAGTATGATTACCCTGTATAAAGTATGATTACCCTGTATATAGTATGATTACCCTGTATACAGTAGAACTGACCCTGTATATAGTATGATTACCCTGTATGTAGTATGATTACCCTGTATATAGTATGATTACCCTGTATATAGTATGATTACCCTGTATATAGTATGATTACCCTGTATATAGTATGATTACCCTGTATACAGTAGAACTGACCCTGTATATAGTATGATTACCCTGTATATAGTATAATTACCCTATATACAGTGGAACTGACCCTGTATATAGTATGATTACCCTGTATATAGTATGATTACCCTGTATATAGTGGAACTGACCCTGTATACAGTATGATTACCCTGTATATAGTATGATTACCCTGTATATAGTATGATTACCCTGTATATAGTATGATTACCCTGTATATAGTATGATTACCCTGTATATAGTATGATTACCCTGTATAGAGTGGAACTGACCCTGTATATAGTATGATTACCCTGTATATAGTATGATTACCCTGTATAGAGTGGAACTGACCCTGTATATTGTATGATTACCCTGTATATAGTATGATTACCCTGTATACAGTATGATTACCCTGTATACAGTATGATTACCCTGTATACAGTATGATTACCCTGTATATAGTATGATTACCCTGTATACAGTGCATTTGGGAAGTATTCAGACCCATTGACTTTTTCCATATTTTGTTACATTACAGCCGTATTCTAAAATTGATTCAATTGTCCCCCCCCCCCCTCATCAATCTACACACAATACCCCATAAGGACATCACAATACCCCATAAGGACATCACAATACCCCATAAGGACATCACAATACCCCATAAGGACATCACAATACCCCATAAGGACATCACAATACCCCATAAGGACATCACAATACCCCATAAGGACATCACAATACCCCATAAGGACATCACAATACCCCATAATGACATCACAATACCCCATAATGACAAAGCAAAAACTTTTTATTTTTTTTAGAAATGTTAGCAAATTTATTACAAATAAAAAACAGAAATATTACATGGAGGCGGGGCTTCATCAAGGATCCCTCTGTACTTGACTCTGTTCATATTTACATCCATATTAAAAATCATCCTATCCTGGTGACACTTCTGGAGGGGGGGTAGGATTTTAACGAGGAGCTAGCTGGAGCTTTGCAGCATCCTCTCTGCGGTTAGAGTTTTAAATCCATTGTGGCCGGTGAGAGCTAAATAAGCTAGCTCATTTGACAGCTGGAGGCGTTGAGTTAATTCAAAATGAAATATAAAAGGCGTATCACGTTATTCACGTAGCCAGCCACGCAGATTAGCATTTCTCCTCTCTCTTATTGTCCTCCTCATATTTCTTTCTTTCTTTCTAATATTCTCGTCCAGGAGAACTTCCTGTCCAACCCAGTGAATCTGTGGGAAGGCTACCCCCATACCTTGATGCCGTAAGTACTGAAGTCAAACCATGTAAACACGACGCAAACAAGTACTCCCCCCCTTTTTTTTTTTTTAAAGAGCCATGTGTACAACTAAACACAAACATTTCCATGTGTTTTCCATATCGCCCCCTAGTGGTTTCCTTTTGTAATGACCAACCGCCACTCATCATTCTTGGTTCTCAGTTCCATATGTAAACTAATGTCATCTGGTGGTATTTTTTGTATAGACGTTAAGGGAAATAGCTGGGTTTGTTTAAACATACAGGTTGGTAGTGACTCTCGTATGGAAGGAGTCTTTAGTCCGCATTACTCATCCTATGTCCCATTGTTTTTCTAAAACAATATGATTAGTGATTTTTAATTATTCTGAGATATTTGATTGCAAATGATAGCTACTTTTTTTGAGGAGAAAGGTTTACTCACTGTGATCTACCTAGCTTAGTTGAATG
This sequence comes from Oncorhynchus mykiss, assembly GCF_013265735.2. Taxonomy (NCBI): domain Eukaryota; kingdom Metazoa; phylum Chordata; class Actinopteri; order Salmoniformes; family Salmonidae; genus Oncorhynchus; species Oncorhynchus mykiss. The sequence continues at coordinate 5,180,298 of NC_048575.1, forward strand.
CACTGATTTGTAAGTTGCTCTGGAGAAAGGTTTCTGATAAATAACCAAAAAAGACTAAATGTAAGGTAGAATTGACAGACTTGGTGTTTTTGTTTGTCCTGCTTGTAGGTTTCAGTTGAAGTTCTTTTTCATCTGTCAGATGGGCTACTGGCTTCACGCTCTGCCCGAGCTCTACTTTCAGAAGACCAAGAAGGTGAGTGTGTGTGTGTGTGTGAAGTTACTGTACTGGAGTAGAATGACTAGGCATTTCGTGTTTGCTTTCCATACGTTAACATTGTAAAAAAAAAAAAAAAAAATCAAACATTTGCTTGAGGGCATTAAGCTCACTAACAAAGTGAGTATTTTACTGACATCGTGTGTGTGTGTGTGTGTTGTGTAGGAGGATATTCCTCGGCAGTTGGTGTATATCGCTCTGTACTTGGTCCACATCGCAGGAGCCTACATCCTCAAGTAAGACCTGGTTCACGTCAACATTACTGCGGGTTCACGTCAACATTACTGCAGGTTCACATTACTGCAGGTTCACATTACTACAGGTTCACGTCAACATTACTGCAGGTTCACATTACTGCAGGTTCACATCAACATTACTGCGGGTTCACGTCAACATTACTGCGGGTTCACGTCAACATTACTGCGGGTTCACATTACTGCAGGTTCACATTACTGCAGGTTCACATTACTGCAGGTTCACATTACTGCAGGTTCACATTACTGCAGGTTCACGTCAACATTACTGCAGGTTCACATTACTGCAGGTTCACGTCAACATTACTGCGGGTTCACGTCAACATTACTGCGGGTTCACATTACTGCAGGTTCACATTACTGCAGGTTCACATTACTGCGGGTTCACGTCAACATTACTGCGGGTTCACATTACTGCAGGTTCACATTACTGCAGGTTCACATTACTGCAGGTTCACGTCAACATTACTGCGGGTTCACATTACTGCAGGTTCACATTACTGCAGGTTCACGTCAACATTACTGCAGGTTCACATTACTGCAGGTTCACGTCAACATTACTGCGGGTTCACATTACTGCGGGTTCACATTACTGCAGGTTCACATTACTGCAGGTTCACGTCAACATTACTGCAGGTTCACATTACTGCAGGTTCACATTACTGCGGGTTCACGTCAACATGTTGTTTATGATTATTGAGTAGACCTGCTCCCACGCTCAACCTTAGCTGAACTTAGTAGCTTCACTATGTCCCAATACTTTATCTACTTTTTGGTGCTTTCTGGGGCCTTTTTTTATCTTACAAAAATAGATCATTGTGATAGCTACCTCTCTATGAAGTGTCTAACGGCGTCCATTTTGTGTCTTCCAGTCTGAATCGTCTAGCTCTGGTCCTGCTGGTGTTGCACTGCTTCGTAGAGCTTCTCTTCCACGTGTCCCGCCTGGTCTACTTCAGCAACGAGAAGAGACAGACTGGGTGAGCGCACACACACACACACACACACACACAGAAGAGACCGACTGGGTCAGTTGAGGTCACACACTGAGTGAGTTGAAGTTGAGGACACACAGCATACTTCAAAGCCCTATAAGATGCCATTTTAGCATTTTAAACAAGGAAGTTGGTCTAGCTAGCTACACTCTCATAAGGTCTTGAGTAATGATAGTGTTTATATCAATTGAAAAAAGAAGATGGAGAACGAAGGGAGGCACTAGATGTTATGGGCATCTAACGTATATGTGTGTGTGTGTGTCTCTCTCTCCTAGGTTTACTGTCTGGGCAATACTGTTTGTTCTTGGACGGCTGCTCACCCTGTCCCTGTCTGTCCTGACTGTGGGTTTCGGCCTGGCCAACGCTGATCAACAGGTACTGGACCTGGCTAACGGAAACTTCAACGTGCTCTTTGTTCGGTAAGAGAGAGAGTGAGTGAGTGTATGTGTGGGGGGATGACTTGACTAGACCGAGACTGAGCAATATGAACTGCAGATAAGCGCAATGCAAGACTGTAACCTCACACTGTGTCTGACATGTGCATGTGCACGGTGCATTTCACTCTACTGCTGGATCAAAACACCAGAGACATTTGGCCTTGGTTGTGGTGGAAGTTGGCCAAATGGTCTAATTTGTGAATTGCTGTGAAACCACATACATGAATCAACCACATACATGAATCAACCACATACATGAATCAACCACATACATGAATCAACCACATCATGAATCAACCACTTCAGGAATCAACCACTTCAGGAATCAACCACTTCAGGAATCAACCACTTCAGGAATCAACCACTTCAGGAATCAACCACTTCAGGAATCAACCACTTCAGGAATCAACCACTTCATACTTTAAGTGTGGCTAACACCTTTTTTTTAATATCCTCCCCCACAGGATCACTGTGCTGGCGACCATCTGTGTGACTCAGGCCTTCATGATGTGGAAATTCATCAACTTCCAGCTGAGGAGGTGGAGAGAGCAGGCCCAGGCCCAGCCCGTGAAACCCAAGAAGCCCCAAGCTCCCAAGACCAAGTCCAAGAAAGACAAAGGTGAGCAGAACTACATACCAGAGGATAGTTGCAGAAACCCAGGAAGCAACACTATATAACCCAGGAAGCAACACTATATAACCCAGGAAGCAACACTATATAACCCAGGAAGCAACACTCTATAACCCTGGAAGCAACACTATATAACCCTGGAAGCAACACTATATAACCCAGGAAGCAACACTATATAACCCAGGAAGCAACACTATATAACCCAGGAAGCAACACTATATAACCCAGGAAGCAACACTATATAACCCAGGAAGCAACACTATATAACCCAGGAAGCAACACTATATAACCCAGGAAGCAACACTATATAACCCAGGAAGCAACACTATATAACCCAGGAAGCAACACTATATAACCCTGGAAGCAACACTATATAACCCAGGAAGCAACACTATATAACCCAGGAAGCAACACTATATAACCCAGGAAGCAACACTATATAACCCAGGAAGCAACACTATATAACCCAGGAAGCAACACTATATAACCCAGGAAGCAACACTATATAACCCAGGAAGCAACACTATATAACCCAGGAAGCAACACTATATAACCCAGGAAGCAACACTATATAACCCAGGAAGCAACACTATATAACCCAGGAAGCAACACTATATAACCCTGGAAGCAACACTATATAACCCTGGAAGCAACACTATGTAACCCAGGAAGCAACACTATATAACCCTGGAAGCAACACTATATAACCCTGGAAGCAACACTATATAACCCTGGAAGCAACACTATATAACCCTGGAAGCAACACTATATAACCCTGGAAGCAACACTATATAACCCAGGAAGCAACACTATAACCCAGGAAGCATCACTATATAACCCAGGAAGCAACACTTTATAACCCAGGAAGCAACACTCTGTAACCCAGGAAGCAACACTATGTAACCCAGGAAGCAACACTATGTAACCCAGGAAGCAACACTATGTAACCCAGGAAGCAACACTATGTAACCCAGGAAGCAACACTATGTAACCCAGGAAGCAACACTATGTAACCCAGGAAGCAACACTATGTAACCCTGGAAGCAACACTATATAACCCAGGAAGCAACACTATATAACCCAGGAAGCAACACTATATAACCCAGGAAGCAACACTATATAACCCAGGAAGCAACACTATATAACCCAGGAAGCAACACTATATAACCCAGGAAGCAACACTATATAACCCTGGAAGCAACACTATATAACCCAGGAAGCAACACTATATAACCCAGGAAGCAACACTATATAACCCAGGAAGCAACACTATATAACCCAGGAAGCAACACTATATAACCCAGGAAGCAACACTATATAACCCAGGAAGCAACACTATATAACCCAGGAAGCAACACTATATAACCCAGGAAGCAACACTATATAACCCAGGAAGCAACACTATATAACCCAGGAAGCAACACTATATAACCCAGGAAGCAACACTATATAACCCTGGAAGCAACACTATATAACCCTGGAAGCAACACTATGTAACCCAGGAAGCAACACTATGTAACCCTGGAAGCAACACTATGTAACCCTGGAAGCAACACTATGTAACCCTGGAAGCAACACTATATAACCCAGGAAGCAACACTATGTAACCCTGGAAGCAACACTATATAACCCTGGAAGCAACACTATATAACCCAGGAAGCAACACTATACTAGAATGCTAGAAAATACACATTGATACTGTGAAAGAATACTGGGGAAAGTCCATTTATATTGTTTTATATATATTTTATATTGTTTTAATGAAGTTATTGTAGTTTTTCAGATTCAAGTGAGGAAAATGTCATTATACTGTTAGTTTTTTTTTCTCTCTTGCTCCATGTACCTTCACTTCCTTCTCTGTCGTTTGCAGCCAATGGAGTGAACGGAGTAAGTTCCAACGGAGCTGATTCGCCGAGATCAAAGAAAGAGAAGTCCTCATAATGTCCCCCCTCAACCCCTCCAACCCCTACCTACCCACCCCAAAAGACTCCCCTATATCCTGTCCCCCTCCAACCCCTACCAACCCCAAAAAGACTCCCTTATATCCTGTCCCCCCTCAACCCCTCCAACCCCTACCCACCCCAAAAAGACTCCCCTATATCCTGTCCCCCTCCAACCCCTACCCACCCCAAAAATACTCCCCTATATCCTGTCCCCCCTCAACCCCTCCAACCCCTACCCACCCCAGAAAGACTCCCTTATATCCTGTCCCCCCTCAACCCCTCCAACCCCTACCCACCCCAAAAAGACTCCCTTATATCCTGTCCTGCCTCCAACCCCTACCCACCCCAAAAAGACTCCCTTATATCCTGTCCCCCCTCAACCCCTCCAACCCCTACCCACCCCAAAAAGACTCCCTTATATCCTGCCCCCCCTCCAACCCCTACCCACCCCAGAAAGACTCCCTTATATCCTGTCCCCCCTCAACCCCTCCAACCCCTACCCACCCCAAAAAGACTCCCTTATATCCTGCCCCCCCCTCCAACCCCTACCAACCCCAAAAAGACTCCCTTATATCCTGTCCCCCCTCAACCCCTCCAACCCCTACCCACCCCAAAAAGACTCCCCTATATCCTGTCCCCCTCCAACCCCTACCCACCCCAAAAATACTCCCCTATATTCTGTCCCCCCTCAACCCCTCCAACCCCTACCCACCCCAGAAAGACTCCCTTATATCCTGTCCCCCCTCAACCCCTCCAACCCCTACCCACCCCAAAAAGACTCCCTTATATCCTGTCCTGCCTCCAACCCCTACCCACCCCAAAAAGACTCCCTTATATCCTGTCCCCCCTCAACCCCTCCAACCCCTACCCACCCCAAAAAGACTCCCTTATATCCTGCCCCCCCCTCCAACCCCTACCCACCCCAGAAAGACTCCCCTATATCCTGTCCCCCTCATGCTGCATCCAGCCTTCTCATGCCACTGCTCTAGCTGTGGTCAACAGCCCAATCCCAGATCCACCCCTAGACCCTATGCCAGGGACCATCAACTAGTTTCAGTCGCAGGCCACGTTTTTGTTTTTCTTGAGCGGATGGTCAGGGGGGGCCGGAACATAATTACAAATCATTTGTAGACTGCAAATTGACCGCAAGAAGCCCAAATTGATATAATATTTGACTAAAACATAATAATTTCAAACCTTGCTTACGTTCGTATACAATCACTTTGGAACATATTTCTAAAATGTTAAATGACTTGGAGCTGATTGGCTGGTGTTTCTAGTCTTATGTCCAAACACTAAAAAATACAAATAAAAATGTTTTTTTTTTTGGGGGGGGGGTCAACTTGGGGAATGGCCCATGGGCCTCCAGTTGGGGAACCCCCCCCCCCCCCCCCCACTAAGCACTTCTTGGTATAAGCAGTATGGTGAAACTTCAACCTTGATCTTATCATCTGAAGGACTACAGCTCCTCCCAGTAGGACTACAAACTCCACAATGCATCTCGGCTTTATCTGCTCCTTGCCAATCTCAAGTGATCCCGTTTTTTTTTTTTTTTTTCCCATTATCGTCACGTGCCATTACTACAGAAAAATAAAATGATAATAAAAAAAAATATATATATATATAACTTATTTAAGTGCCTATTGATACAGATTGTTGTGTACAGTTTTAAAATTTCAGGAATGATGGAGAAGAAAAAGAAATCAGTGTTTTCAGTAATCTGTTTCTAAAGTCAAACATTTCATATGCCATTTTTTTCCCCCCAACATTTTTATTTATCAGACTGTATGCCATTCTGTTTCTTTAACAAAAAGGGCTTCTTGAATTCATTCCCATCTGTTTGGAATCACTAGCAGAGAAACTCCATGCACCTGCCTTACTTTCCCTCAGTCTGTATCAGAGGTTTTAGTTACATCGTTCTTCTTTGTCTTCTTTTCCAGTAGTTGAAACGGCTTCATTCCCCCTTTTGTTTCCTTTCCTTCGTCAACACAAGGGTTACTAGACTGGATAGGATTCATTGCTTTCCCACCACAGTGCTTTAACCTACCAGTTTGTGTGTCCCAAATTACCATTCTTATTCCCAATATAGTGCTCCACTTTTGACCAGAGGTGTATTGGTAGTGGTCGAAAGTAGTGCACTACAGAAGGAATAGGGTTCCATTTGAGTCCCAGACATTCTCTCAGGACACTGGCAGTGAGAACGCAGGACAGGGAACAAGGATAGGAAGCCATTTTAGAGAATTTTGAGTTTTAATTTGCTTTTCAAGCCTTTTGCGTTGTTGGTGCTGTAAAAAAAAAAAAAAAAAAAAAAAATTGGGGCCCTGTTTTACGTCTCTGGTTAATGCATCCTTCCTGTGGTCTTTTCTTTCCCTGAAACCATCGCTGATCTAACGTGGTTGGATAGGGCTGTTTACCCCAATCCAGCCAATGGTAGGATCAGTGGTCACTCTATGTGGAGGGAGGAAGCTATTATTGAAGTGCATCCTAAATGGCACCCTATTGCATACATACATATACACACATATATATATATATTAGTGCACTACTTATGACCTCAGCCCATTGTCTCTGTACACTATATAGGGAATAGGGTGCTATGACCACTGCCCATATGTATGTATGTATGTATGTATGTATGTATGTATGTGTGTGTGTCATTTGGGATACAACTGTGGAGTTATGTTGTTTTTAGAGATAATCTAGAGTGCCTACCAAGGCACTGAAAGGATATGTTCCCTATATCTCTCTTTTCAGATCTACATGAAGGGCTGTGAGCTAAATGGCACCATATTTCCCTATATAGTGCACTACTTTTTGACTAAGGCTCAGGTGTAAAGTAGTGCACTATATAAAGACAATAGGGTGCCATTTGGGGATGTAGACATTGTATTTATGTCTCCTTTGAGCATGTCCACGAGAATATAATTTTGTTGTTGAAGACATTATGGATAAAGAAATGTTTTGTTGTTCTGTTTTTATGCCCGTTTTTATTTTAACTGAACGTGCCAAATGCTAAGTTCTCCTCATGACACAGGGCATAAAACCCACCCTGGCTCTTTACTGTTGTTCAACATGCCCACTCGTTGCCATTAAACATTATTTACACAAAAGAAACGTGTCAAATTGTTATTAAACTAAGATGCTATTTGTAGAAATATAGTGAAGTTATATAATGTTTGACTGCGATGTGGTTGTCTTACCTATTAGTTGAATGGGGCGGCAGGGTAGCCTAGTGGTTAAAGTAACCGGAAGGTTGCAAGTTCAAACCCCCGATCTGACAAGGTACAAATCTGTCATTCTGCCCCTGAACAGGCAGTCCATATTATGGCAAGAACAGCGCAAATAAGCAAAGAGAAATGAAAATCCATTACTTTTAAGTCAATCTGGAACATTTCAAGAACTTTGAAAGTTTCTTCAAGTGCAGTCTCAAAAACCATCAAGCACTATGATGAAACTGGCTCTCATGAGGACCGCCACAGGAATGAAAGACCCAGAGTTACCTCTGCTGCAGAGGATAAGTTCATTAGATTTAACTGCACCTCAGATTGAAGCACAAATAAATGCTTCACAGAGTTCAAGTAACAGACACATCTCAACAGCAACTGTTCAGAGGAGACTCTGTGAATCAGACCTTCATGGTCGAATTGCTGCAAAGAAACCACTACTAAAGGACACCAATAATAAGAAGAGACTTGCTTGGGTCAAGAAACACGAGCAATGGACATCAGACCGGATGGAAATCTGTGCTTTGATCTGATGAGTCCAAATAAGAGATTTCTGGTTCCAACCGCCGTGTCTTTGTGAGACGCAGAGCAGGTGAACGGATGATCTCAGCATGTGTGGTTCCAACCGTGAAGCATGAAGGAGGAGGTGTGGGGGTTGTTTGCTGGTGACACTGTCTGTGATTCATATATATATATATATATATATATATTTTTTTATGCATCCTTTAATTAACCTTTTGTTTAACAAGGCAAGTCAGTTAAGAACAAATTCTTATTTACAATGAAGGCCTACACTGGTTAAACCTGGCCTACACTGGTAATTTCCGAGTGAGCAAACTATTTATTTACTCAAAACATCCATATAGATGAATTTTTATCTTTTTCTATGGCAGGCCACATTTTTTTAAAAGATTTGTACAAAAAAAAACGAATGAATGCAACTATGTCAAATTGCTTTGTGTTCTACTTGTAGCCCTGGTTGTCCAGAAAATAACATTGTAAAACACTTAATTGTGAGGTTTAATATAAGGGCAGATAAATGAAAGATAATGAAAAGCTGGGTTTCGGGACTGATGGGGTTAAATAAAACCGCTCTGAGATTTAACGATGCGTCTACGAAGGTACTAACGATAAACTTAGCCTTAAGATGCTTTTGGTAAACCGGGCTTGTCATTCCAAAAAAACGCTCCCCGCGTCACAATGGGATTCGATAAGTTCTAGCTTCCGTTGCTAGGGCTGTCGCTAGAACTTCCAAAACATGATTTAGCATGACAGGCCTTGTATAAGATTGTCCGCTAAATGACAAAAATGTAGAGGTCAAAGTTCATGAGTTGAAACTAGGTTCAAATAATTCTATGTAAGGACCACATGGTGGTGCTACGCGTCACACAAACTGCGTTAAAATATTGATATGCAATTTTACAGTGAACTGAAATATAAAGTTATCCATCTGTGGTTTAAAAACTCACGTTTTTTTTTTTAAAGATCATTGTTAGAATTGTCAGTTATGCAAATGAATATTTAATTTGTGAGCTATCACAGGAGTTAAGGTAACCTAATGCCTTAATATTGTGCATTATATCAAAGGTTTTGAGATTGTTGACACTATACAGGACAGGAGACCTCTAGGTTGAAATAATTTCCTTTAAACAGTTGAAACCTGTAGAAAGCTGATTCAGCGAGAATGTTTGAAGTAGACCAGAACTTTTAGGAGCAGCAGAGGTAACCTACTTAGCCAGCGGAGCCGGGGACATTGTTTTCCACTGACAATCATTCCTTTACCCTCATTTCTACACTCCTCCCCTGCAGACCACAGTGCCGTCTCAAATGGAACCCTATTCCTTACATAGTGCACTACTTTTTACTAGAGCCTTATGGACCCTCCTGACTAGAGCCCTATGGGTCCTGACCAGAACCTTATGGACCCTGACCATTACTCTATGGACACTCCTGACCAGAACTCTATGGACACTCCTGACCAGAACCCTATGGACCCTCCTGACCAGAACCCTATGGACCCTCCTGACCAGAACCCTATGGACCCTCCTGACCAGAACCCTATGGACCCTCCTGACCAGAACCCTATGGACCCTCCTGACCAGAACCCTATGGACCCTGACCATTACCCTATGGACCCTGGCCAAAAGTAATGATCTATACAGGGAATTGGGTGCCATTTTTGGGATGCATTATTTGGCGATATGTAAAATGTCATACGGAAATTATGATATAATATAGGCCAGCCTATGCTAATTAGACGTATTACTTACATAGTAGATGTAGCAATTACTTAATATAACATTCAACACGATATATAATGTTTTCAACATACAAGTTTGCGTATAGCTGGAATCTGATTGGACAGATTTCCTCATACCCTCGCTCGCACGTAAATCAGATGTTGTCAGACCGGTGTTGTTATTCTCCTGCTATCGAAGGAAAGGAAGAAGAATGTTTTTTCTGTTTCCTGTCCAAGTCCTAGTCTGCTGTATGATACTGACTGTTTCATTGATGCCTAGTCACTTTACCCTGCCGTCATGTACACATCTACCTCAAATACCTTATTATAATCTATCCTGATATGTCTAGTCACTTTACCCTGCCGTCATGTACACATCTACCTCAAATACCTTATTATAATCTATCCTGATATGTCTAGTCACTTTACCCTGCCTTCATGTACACATCTACCTCAAATACCTTATTATAATCTATCCTGATGCCTAGTCACTTTACCCTGCCTTCATGTACATATCTACCTGTAATACCTTATTATAATCTATCCTGATGTCTAGTCACTTTACCCTGCCTTCAGGTACATATCTACCTGTAATACCTTATTATTATCTATCCTGATGCCTAGTCACTTTACCCTGCCTTCAGGTACATATCTACCTGTAATACCTTATTATAATCTATCCTGATGTCTAGTCACTTTACCCTGCCTTCAGGTACACATCTACCTCAAATACAGTACCTTGTACCTCTGCAGGTAGCCTAGTGGTTAGAGTGTAGAGGTGGCAGGTAGCCTAGTGGTTAGAGTGTAGAGGAGGCAGGTAGCCTAGTGGTTAGAGTGTAGAGGTGGCAGGTAGCCTAGTGGTTAGAGCATTGGACTAGTAACCGAAAGGTTGCAAAATCAAATCCCGGAGCTGACAAGGTTAAAATCTGTCATTCTGCCCCTGAACAGGCAGTTAACCCACTGTTCCTAGGCCGTCATTGAAAATAAGAATTTGTTCTTAACTGACTTGCCTAGTTAAATAAAGGTAAAATATTGATCTGGTACTCCCTGAATGTAGCTCCATTCTTGTGTATTTCATTTGGCTTACTTAGGGCTTGTAAGTAAAGTATACATCGATTGTATTGCACCTGACAAATAAATGTCAATTTGATTTGGGATCAACTTAATTAATGACCTATTATTGTTGTTATTGCTCTTATAGAGGCACAGCAGTCGAAAGGCCCTGCATCTCAGTGCAAGAGGCGTCACTACAGTCACAGGTTCGAATCCAGGCTGTATTCCATTTGTTCTTAACTGACTTGCCTAGTTAAAGAAATGTTACATTTCAAATAAATAAATAAAAATGAGTGAGAGGGAACATCCACGTAGCATTTTGTTGGACCGTGACTAATGTGTATTGTGTATCTATGACAAAAATAGACGTAATCTTGAATTATTGCTCACCTGATCTGCCTATTCATGTTATGACTACTGTAGTAGTATATGTGTTGATTATTAAGTATCATTCAGAGTAATTTATGTCTCTGGGCTGTCGTGTGTGTGTGTGCGTGTGTTAGCGTGCGTGTGTGTTAGCGTGCGTGCGTGTGTTAGCGTGCGTGCGTGTGTTAGCGTGCGTGCGTGTTAGCGTGCGTGCGTGTGTGTTAGCGTGTGTGTGTGTTAGCGTGCGTGTGTATGTGTGTTAGCGTGTGTGTGTTAGCATGCGTGTGTGTTAGCGTGCGTATGTGTTAGCGTGCGTGTGTGTGTGTGTGCGTTAGCGTGCGTGTGCATGTGCGTGTGTGTGTTAACGTGCGTGTGTGTGTGTGTGTGTGTTAGCTCACTCTGAGACCATGTCATGAGTCAGGTTCTAGAATTCTCTCTTGGTTCTTTCTGCTTTGTTCAGCTCTTCCCTTCTGCTCCATCCCAAATGGCACTGCATTCCCATAGGGCTTTGGTCAAAAGTGGTGAACTACACAGGCAATATGGGGTGTAATTTGGGACCTAACCTTCATCTACAGCAATGATCATTGCTGATATGTTTACTCCATGTTACTAATCAAACTATGTACAATCACTATTTATTATAAATAATAAATTAATGTACATTGTATATAAAATTTCATTCAATGTTCTATTTATGAATGACTTTTATAGAAAAAACATTCTGATGAATAAACGAATGTGTAATAAGCACCTTTTAGGCCAATAACTCAATTTGTGTTTAGTCTACATGTTAATGTAACTGTTAATAAACAGGTTATAGGTTCAGCAATATGTTAGGCTATGGCTACGGTCACGTTAGCCTATCAGAGAACTACGTATTTGTATCCTATCCTCCCTTGACGAAACTAACTTCACGCTGTTTCTCCTTGCTATATCATACATTGGACAGGTTGTTGCTGCTTGGTTATGTCGAGGCAAGGCAGTGTTCCATACCAGAGAGAGAGAGACCCCGCTAATCCAGGTGCTCCTCTCTGTGGTAGTGTGTGTGTGGTAGTGTGTGTGTGTGTGGTAGTGTGTGTGTGTGTGGTAGTGTGTGTGTGTGGTAGTGTATGTGTGTGGTAGTGTATGTGTGTATGGTAGTGTGTGTGTGGTGGTGTGTGTGTGTGGTAGTGTGTGTGTGTAGTAGTGTGTGTATGGTGGTGTGTGTATGGTGGTGTGTGTATGGTAGTGTGTGTGTGGTAGTGTGCGTGTGGTAGTGTGTGTATGTGGTAGTGTGTGTATGGTAGTGGTAGTGTGTGTGTGTGTGTGGTAGTGTGTGTGTGTGGTAGTGTATGTGTGTATGGTAGTGTGTGTGTGTGGCAGTGTGTGTGTGTGTGTGTGTGTATGGTAGTGTGTGTGTGTGTGTGGTAGTGTGTGTATGGTAGAGTGTGTGTGTATGGTAGTGTGTGTGGTAGTGTGTGTGTGTGTGGTAGTGTGTGAATGGTAGTGGTAGTGTGTGTATGGTAGTGGTAGTGTGTGTGTGTGTATGGTAGTGGTAGTGTGTGTGTGTGTATGGTAGTGTGTGTGTGTGTGTGTGTGGTAGTGTGTGTATGGTAGAGTGTGTGTATGGTAGAGTGTGTGTGATAGTGTGTGTATGGTAGTGGTAGTGGTAGTGTGTGTGGGGGGGAGGCTTGTTAGCGAGATAAACAAGCAGCCAGCCAGCAGCACAGAGCAGTCGGAGGAACATGGCGGCAGCACAGTCAGCTAGCAGTATGTCTGTTTCCCCTCAACGGAAGGTCAGACCGGGTTTAACACACGGCATTTAACACAACACAAGAGACGGAAAGTTACAAGTCGTAAGTACACCTGTGGGCTTTGGTTGTTTTTGCTGTGTGCGTGTGTGTTTTTTCTGGTGTGAATTTCGTGCCCACATTTCGTGAGTGATTCAATCTCGGTTGTGTGATGCAGTATTGATTAGCTTGGTTAGCCTGCTATGCGAGGCTGCCGACCACACTGCCAGCTACATATACATCTTATACCTTCACACTTTACTGACTTCCTAAGTTGTTCCCTTGCAATTCTTGGCCCATTTTCACCAGTCGTTTTAAGGGCCTTGGCAGATATACAGTGTTTTTTTTTGGTTTGTTTGTTGCATGTGTAACACATGCATTGTGCACCGGGGAATATGTAGTATTTCTGACTGTGCTTGTTGTTCAGAGACTGAAGTTCACCGATTTCAATCGCGCTGATCTTCCAAGACTAGAAACCATTTATCTATCTACACCAGTGGACACAATGTTTTCAGACACCCTCTCCGTGGCTAGTTAACTGTTTGTTTTGTTGTTCATCCTGAATCACACTTACCTAACTATATAAATGACAATGGTAGTAACTAATTGGTTTTGACGTAATTCTCCCTTATATCAGTGACTTTGAAGTCAGCTTTCTTTCTGCACGGTATTTGGTTGCTTTGATGCAATATCGCTCGGTGGTAAAGCTGCAACGTTACAACGGCGGTGTCCCGTTTCCCCCAACAGCGGTGTGCAACTGACAGACCTCCAGAGAAACACTGATGCTGAGTTCCTCTGGACTCTCACCAAGTCAGTCTAGTGATACATTTTGTGAAATATCCCCCCCCCCTCCACAGACTGTTTCGTTTTGAAGGAATGTTAACAAATTGCTTGTCTTTTCTCTCTCCGTGGGGGTTATACACACACAAAATGTTAACCAAAAATGTGCCTTGCTTATTAAATATCAGACTGATTAGCCATGGTAACAGTCCTAAAGGTGCTCGCTGTAAAATAGTCTCTACCAGTAGATTGTTGAAGAAAAGGATATTTGATTTGACCAGTTGTCAGTTTTGTTGGTGCTTTTGCCTGGATGGTGGTGGAGAACAAATATACACAGTAAAGTGTTGTTTACTCAACTGTTTTGACAGGCTCTGTCACTCTGTATTTTACATCTCCTAATGCGTTTCATGTGATGCACAATGTGGAATTTTTTAAAATTGAACTTGGCAAGGCAGTTAAGAACACATTCTTATTTACAATTATGGCCTGCACTGGCCAAACACGGACGAACCTGGGCCAATTTATGCGCCGCCCTATAGGACTCCCGGCCGGTTGTGATGCAGCCTGGATTCGAACCAGGGTGTCTGACGTCTACAGCGTCCAGTGCGCCACTTGGGAGCCCCATCAATTGAAGCAGGTTCCCTCAAAATAAGTTGGAAGTGCTTGTGAAATTCTTTAGGCAGTAGTGGAAAAAGTACCCAATTGTCATACTTGAGTAAAAGTATTTTTGTTCTAAATATACTTAAGTATCAAAACGAAAAGTGTAAATCATCTCAAATTCCTTATATTAAGCAGAGCAAACTGCACCATTTTCTAGTTTATACAGTTTATGGATAGCCAGGTGCACACTCAGACATCATTCACAAATGAAGCATGTGTTTAGTGAGTCTGTCAGACCAGAGGCAGTAGGGATGACCAGGGATGTTCTCTGTTTAGTGAGTCCTCCAGATCAGAGGCAGTAGGGATGACCAGGGATGTTCTCTGTTTAGTGAGTCCACCAGATCAGAGGCAGTAGGGATGACCAGGGATGTTCTCTGTTTAGTGAGTCCTCCAGATCAGAGGCAGTAGGGATGACCAGGGATGTTCTCTGTTTAGTGAGTCCTCCAGATCAGAGGCAGTAGGGATGACCAGGGATGTTCTCTGTTTAGTGAGTCCTCCAGATCAGAGGCTAGTAGGGATGACCAGGGATGTTCTCTGTTTAGAGAGTCCTCCAGATCAGAGGCAGTAGGGATGACCAGGGATGTTCTCTGTTTAGTGAGTCCACCAGATCAGAGGCAGTAGGGATGACCAGGGATGTTCTCTGTTTAGTGAGTCCACCAGATCAGAGGCAGTAGGGATGACCAGGGATGTTCTCTGTTTAGTGAGTCCTCCAGATCAGAGGCAGTAGGGATGACCAGGGATGTTCTCTGTTTAGTGAGTCCTCCAGATCAGAGGCAGTAGGGATGACCAGGGATGTTCTCTGTTTAGTGTGTCCTCCAGATCAGAGGCAGTAGGGATGACCAGGGATGTTCTCTGTTTAGTGAGTCCTCCAGATCAGAGGCAGTAGGGATGACCAGGGATGTTCTCTGTTTAGTGAGTCCTCCAGATCAGAGGCAGTAGGGATGACCAGGGATGTTCTCTGTTTAGTGTGTCCTCCAGATCAGAGGCAGTAGGGATGACCAGGGATGTTCTCTGTTTAGTGAGTCCTCCAGATCAGAGGCAGTAGGGATGACCAGGGATGTTCTCTGTTTAGTGAGTCCTCCAGATCAGAGGCAGTAGGGATGACCAGGGATGTTCTCTGTTTAGTGAGTTCTCCAGATCAGAGGCAGTAGGGATGACCAGGGATGTTCTCTGTTTAGTGAGTCCTCCAGATCAGAGGCAGTAGGGATGACCAGGGATGTTCTCTGTTTAGTGAGTCCTCCAGATCAGAGGCAGTAGGGATGACCAGGGATGTTCTCTGTTTAGTGAGTCCTCCAGATCAGAGGCAGTAGACCAGGGATGTTCTCTGTTTAGTGAGTCTGCCAGGCCAGAGGCAACAGGGATGACCAGGGATGTTCTCTGTTTAGTGAGTCCTCCAGATCAGAGGCAGTAGACCAGGGATGTTCTCTGTTTAGTGAGTCCTCCAGATCAGAGGCAGTAGACCAGGGATGTTCTCTGTTTAGTGAGTCCTCCAGATCAGAGGCAGTAGACCAGGGATGTTCTCTGTTTAGTGAGTCTGCCAGGCCAGAGGCAGCAGGGATGACCAGGGATGTTCTCTGTTTAGTGAGTCCTCCAGATCAGAGGCAGTAGGGATGACCAGGGATGTTCTCTGTTTAGTGAGTCTGCCAGGCCAGAGGCAGCAGGGATGACCAGGGATGTTCTCTGTTTAGTGAGTCCTCCAGATCAGAGGCAGTAGACCAGGGATGTTCTCTGTTTAGTGAGTCCTCCAGATCAGAGGCAGTAGACCAGGGATGTTCTCTGTTTAGTGAGTCCTCCAGATCAGAGGCAGTAGACCAGGGATGTTCTCTGTTTAGTGAGTCCTCCAGATCAGAGGCTGTAGGGATGACCAGGGATGTTCTCTGTTTAGTGAGTCTGCCAGGCCAGAGGCAGCAGGGATGACCAGGGATGTTCTCTGTTTAGTGAGTACATGTAATACACAGTGTCGCCACCATGCTCGATGCTAGGTACAAGGACCGCTACTTCTATAACAGGCATTCTCTCTTTACAGTGTCGCCACGAGGTGAGAATACATGTTTAAGATGAGAGGAGTCTTCCACTCTCATCGACTCGCTGAACATGTATTACGAGAAGGATCGGAGGACCAATATGCGGCGTGGTTAAAGTTCATGGTTCTTTAATCAGAGAAACTATACATGAACAGAATACAAAACAATAAACGTGAAAACCCGAAAACAGTCCCGTGTGGCACAAACACTGACACAGGAGACAACCACCCACCAAATACCCCAAAAATATGGCTGCCTAAATATGGTTCCCAGTCAGAGACAACGATAAACACCTGCCTCTGATTGAGAACCACTCTAGGCAACCATAGACTTACCTAGACAACTAACACTGAACACAACCCCATAAATCTAATAAACCCCTAGACAAGGCGAAACACATAACTCACCCATGTCAAACCCTGGCCTAACCAAAATAATAAAGAAAACACAGAATACTAGACCAGGGCGTGACAACGACAGAGAACGGTTGATTGAAATCCATTATCTTGGCGTTAGTGGAGTTCTCCTTTTGAGTTGTCTCGCTGAAATGTTCTTACTCTTTCAAATGACTGCTGGACTTGTTGACTGCTCGATCCACACAGCAGACATTGTGGACCAGGTTAGGAATGCTGTGTTGCACGTGTAGCGCCAAATATTACATGGTGTCACGTTATATAGATATTATATATTATATAGGTATTATATATATTATTAATATTATATAGGTATTATATATATATTATTAATATTATGTAGGTATTATATATATATTATTAATATTATGTAGGTATTATATATATATTATTAATATTATGTAGGTATTATATATATATTATTAATATTATGTAGGTTTAATATATTATATATATTATATAGGTATTATATATTATGTTTGTATTATATATTATATAGGTATTATATATTATATATATTATGTAGGTTATATATATTATATATATTATGTAGGTTATATATATTATATAGGTATTCACAGTAGCGTTGACATCGGTTTTTAACATCAGAGTTAAACTAGACATCGGGCCGATACCGATGATGTCATTTTTAGCTAATATCGTCCGATTCCGATATGTTCATCTATATATCGTGCATCCCTAGTGCCTAGGTGATTTAGATGTTGAAATAGTGGAGGCAGCGCTTGTTTTCTTTGTGACTTCACCACTCCTTGGTTCTAAATCAGAGCTAGTTGTAAACATTCACTTGCTTGACCGTGCTGTAGGTCATGTAACTGTTTGCTACATTCAATATGTTTTGAGGAATTCCCTGCACAGAGGTCGCTCTCCGTTTGAAACAAAGGTGTGGTTGAATTTATTCTGCCACTGTGTCATTCTTATTGTCTCGACCCTTTAGGTCTACATATCACGGTGTCAAGGTATATGAATTAACAGGTTATAGAGAACACAACACCATTTATCACAACACACAGGATATGTTATGGCTTTGTCTCCGTTGGCTTGGCTACACCAGTGCTAAAAAAATGAAATGTTTTACCCGGTTTCACTGCATATCTTTCATATCAGCAATTATTATTTTTTAACAAAGGTTAAATTACTAAACACATTTTTTTTGGGGGGATAGGGTTCCCACATGGCCATTTCTCCATGTTTTCAGCGCTTGTTTTTATTTAACTAGGCAAGTCAGTTAACGGTGTTTTACAGTGGTTTTAAAAAGGACTGCAGCCGACAGTATTTTTTTCAGTGGCAAAGTATTGGTGGCGTCCATCTTTCGTTTTACACACAGGGCTCTCGAGAGGCGCAGCGGTCTGAGGCACTGCATCTCATTGCTAGAGGCGTCACTAGAGGCCCTGGTTCAATTTCAGGCTGTATCACAACCGGCCGTGATTGGGAGTCCCATAGGGCGGCGCACAATTGGCCCAGCGTCGTCCGGGTTTGGCCGGGGTAGGCCGTCATCTGATTTACAATGACGGCCTACACCCACCAATACTTTTGTCACTGAAAAATACTGTCGCCTGCAGTCCTTTTAAAAACACGGTAAAACACAGAGCAGTAAGTGTATGTTTTGCATTTGTGAAATTGTTTTGATATGAAGGATGTTTCTAGAACCGTGTCACGTTTTAGATGGAGTATTTGTCTGTTTTTGGCTTCCAGAGACAATTCACCTTTAAACAGAACATGTAAGGTCCTTGGCCTAGAAAGGGTTAGGCTCCTCTAGTTCATTACTGGGCTAGGTATGGGTATAAAAAATAAAATAAAAAAAACATGGCTAATTAAAATCCACCTAGTCATGATTCCTGCATCTTCCCAGACCCTGTAACCAAAATACAGGTAACAGAGTCTGTGTGAATGGTTCTCTGCTCTCCCCCCTCCCCCTCCAGGTAAATTCATTAACACCTCTCTAATTTGAAATGCAAACACCCCCCTGTTCATTTAACGACCCCCCCCCCCCCCCCCTCCCCCTCTCCACCACACCTTCCAATTTGCCAGTTACTCACTGATTTGAATAAAAAGGGGCTGACCTGCAAGGTAAGTGGTCCAATACTAGGTCTGTTTAATAGAGGGTCGTATAAACTTTGCTATATATATATATTTATATTATTTTTTGTTACAGGTAACATTACCACATCTTCTCTCTGAAATGGGTACAAGGGAGTCAATAGTACTATGTACATTTTAGGAGGATGAAGCGGGTTTTCGAAAGACCGATTTTTACAATCTACCCCGACGAGGTGTTGTTATAACGTGTATAGTGACAGTGGTGGATGTTCTCATGTCTCGCTGAACCTGTTTTACATCAAGGGCTGATTTTGCATGGTACCGGGCACACCTCCCCTTTTCATGGAGTTGTGCAATTTCATTTTATTGATGTTTTTTTTTGTTGGCTGCTGAGTCGGCCTACTTTCCATGTTTTATATGAGACACCAGCCTCATATGAATCCTTAGTATTGATTTTAATGAACATATCTGTAAGGTCCCTCAGTCGATCGGTGAATTTCATACACAGATTCAACCACAAAGACCAGGGAGGTTTTCCATTGCCTTGCAAAGAAGGGCACCTATTGGTAGATGGAGAAAAATCTAATCAAACAGACATTTAATATCCCTTTGAGCATGGTGAAGTTATAAATTACACTTTGGAATGGTGTCTCAATACACCCAGTCACTACAAAGATACAGGCGTCCTTCCTAACTCAGTTGCCGGAGAGGAAGGAAACCACTCTGGGATTTTCACCATGAGGCCAATGAGAACTTTAAAACGGTTCCAGAGTTTAATGTCTGTGATAGGAGACAACTGAGGATGGATCAACAACATTGTAGTTTCTCCACAATACTAACTTAAATGACAGAGTGAAAAGAAAGAAGCAAGTACATAACAAATTTGGAAACTCATTGAACGAACAGATTTACTACATGGAACAACAAATAGTCAAAAAAAAAAGATCTAAATGAAGCTTTTTCTGAAGCGTCTATCCTATATCTGAGTAATAGAAGAAAGATCAGGATGTAGAGATTTGTTTTATTTATTTATTTATTTTAGTGCCCAAATTATCTCCATATATACTTCCATTATATGTATTTTTTTAAACTGTCACCGGGGACCTTGTGGGGCTTGATGAGGTCATATTGGTGTCCAAACTGTTCAGACACGACACGCAGAGGTTGACAGAAGATGGCTGTACCGACTTCAGACACGAGGCCTGTGAAGCTTGTTTTAGGGGTCGTAGAGCAAAACGGAGAACGCCGTTGTATTCGCGAGAGTCATAATAGTTTTTACATTTTTTTTTAGGCCAAACTGCTACAGATGTTTTCGTGAGATTTTTTTTTGGGGGGGGGTGGATGTCTCATGCTCTAGTTCTCCCACCTTTTCACCGCAGATGTGGAAGTGCGATATCGGCAGATGTTGTGGTTTGAGACACAGCCCATGCAGAAACCCCACATAGAGTATCTCTACCTTAAACAGACAGATTTTGATGGGGATTTTTTTAGTATTATCTTCATTAGATTCCCGCTGGAGCTGCGGACATTGTAGGAGAAGGGTTAAGGACTGGGGAGTTTTTCAGCATAAAAAAATCTACTGAATGGAGCTAAGCACAGGCAAAATTCTAGAGGGAAACCTGATTCATTCCCCTTTCAGCAGGACAATAACCTAAAACACCAAATCTACTACTGGAGTTGCTTACCAGGAAGACAGTGAATGTTCCTGAGTGTCCGAGTTACAGTTTTGACTTCAATCTACTTGGAAATCTATGGAAAGACCTGAAAAATGGTTGTCTAGCAATGATCAACAACAGATTTTGACAGAGCCTGAAGAATTTGGAAAGTAATAACGGGAGCCCAGTCGCTCAGCGTTGATGTTGTCTCTCAGTGAATGAAGGTTTTCTGACGTGAACTACACTTCCCGCTTTGCTCACAGTCACCATGACAATGTCCCAATCGGCACCCTATTCCCTACGTAGTGCACCACTGGCACCCTATTCCCTACGTAGTGCACTACTGGCACCCTATTCCCTACGTAGTGCACTACTGGCACCCTATTCCCTACGTAGTGCACTACTGGCACCCTATTCCCTACGTAGTGCACTACTGGCACCCTATTCCCTACGTAGTGCACTACTTTAGACCAGGGACCGTAGGGAATAGGGTGCCATTTTGTAAAGCAGACACGGACTTGTCATCAGCGATGGGGTAGTCGCTGTGGGCTCAGTTATGGGTAGCGAGAGGGGAAACTGTGGGGAGGGATTTATATCAGTACGTTTTAATGTTTTTTTGTCATCAAATGTCGTCAATGCTTTTCAGCAACGTGTAATAGGCTATTGGTTGATGGATTTGTGCCTGTATTTGGTTTGATACTAATCAAACAAAGCTCTCTAGCGAATAAGGGCATTAGTGTTTTTGTGCACTTTTCAACTTTTGAAATGCGTCAATGTTTTCTGAGAGCGTTCTCACCCTGGGTCATATTCATTAGTGCAAACGTTAACAAAATGCTGTGCTGTGTGAGTACGGCCCAGGGACTCCAAGCTGTGTGAGTACGGCCCAGGGACTCCAAGCTGTGTGAGTACGGTCCAGGGACTCCACGCTGTGTGAGTACGGCCCAGGGACTCCACGCTGTATGAGTACGGCCCAGGGACTCCACGCTGTGTGAGTACGGCCCAGGGACTCCACGCTGTGTGAGTACGGCCCAGGGACTCCACGCTGTGTGAGTACGGCCCAGGGACTCCACGCTGTATGAGTACGGCCCAGGGACTCCACGCTGTGTGAGTACGGCCCAGGGACTCCACGCTGTATGAGTACGGCCCAGGGACTCCACGCTGTGTGAGTACGGCCCAGGGACTCCACTCTGTGTGAGTACGGCCCAGGGACTCCACGCTGTGTGAGTACGGCCCAGGGACTCCATGCTGTGTGAGTACGGCCCAGGGACTCCATGCTGTGTGAGTACGGCCCAGGGACTCCATGCTGTGTGAGTACGGCCCAGGGACTCCACGCTGTGTGAGTACGGCCCAGGGACTCCACGCTGTGTGAGTACGGCCCAGGGACTCCACGCTGTGTGAGTACGGCCCAGGGATTCCACGCTGTGTGAGTACGGCCCAGGGATTCCACGCTGTGTGAGTACGGCCCAGGGACTCCACGCTGTGTGAGTACGGCCCAGGGACTCCATGCTGTGTGAGTACGGCCCAGGGATTCCATGCTGTGTGAGTACGGCCCAGGGATTCCACGCTGTGTGAGTACGGCCCAGGGACTCCACGCTGTGTGAGTACGGCCCAGGGACTCCACGCTGTGTGTGTACGGCCCAGGGACTCCGTGCTGTGTGAGTACGGCCCAGGGACTCCGTGCTGTGTGAGTACGGCCCAGGGACTCCACGCTGTGTGAGTATGGCCCAGGGACTCCACGCTGTGTGAGTACGGCCCAGGGACTCCACTCTGTGTGAGTACGGCCCAGGGACTCCACGCTGTGCTGTGTGAGTACGGCCCAGGGACTCCACGCTGCGCTGTGTGAGTACGGCCCAGGGACTCCGTGCTGTGTGAGTACGGCCCAGGGACTCCACGCTGTGTGAGTACGGCCCAGGGACTCCATGCTGTGTGAGTACGGCCCAGGGACTCCACGCAGCGCTGTGTGAGTACGGCCCAGGGACTACACGCTGCGCTGTGTGAGTACGGCCCAGGGACTCCACGCTGTGTGAGTACGGCCCAGGGACTCCACGCTGTGTGAGTACGGCCCAGGGACTCCACGCTGTGTGAGTACAGCCCAGGGACTCCACGCTGTGTGAGTACGGCCCAGGGACTCCATGCTGTGTGAGTACGGCCCAGGGACTCCACGCAGCGCTGTGTGAGTACGGCCCAGGGACTCCACGCAGCGCTGTGTGAGTACGGCCCAGGGACTACACGCTGCGCTGTGTGAGTACGGCCCAGGGACTCCACGCTGTGTGAGTACGGCCCAGGGACTCCACGCTGTGTGAGTACAGCCCAGGGACTCCACGCTGTGTGAGTACGGCCCAGGGACTCCATGCTGTGTGAGTACGGCCCAGGGACTCCACGCAGCGCTGTGTGAGTACGGCCCAGGGACTACACGCTGCGCTGTGTGAGTACGGCCCAGGGACTCCACGCTGTGTGAGTACGGCCCAGGGACTCCACGCTGTGTGAGTACGGCCCAGGGACTCCACGCTGTGTGAGTACGGCCCAGGGACTCCATGCTGTGTGAGTACAGCCCAGGGACTCCACGCTGTGTGAGTACGGCCCAGGGACTCCACGCTGTATGAGTACGGCCCAGGGACTCCACGCTGTGTGAGTACGGCCCAGGGACTCCACGCTGTGTGAGTACGGCCCAGGGACTCCATGCTGTGCTGTGTGAGTACGGCCCAGGGACTCCACGCTGCGCTGTGTGAGTACGGCCCAGGGACTCTGCGCTGTGTGAGTGCGGCCCAGGGACTCCACGCTGTGTGAGTACGGCCCAGGGACTCCACGCTGCGCTGTGTGAGTACGGCCCAGGGACTCCACGCTGTGTGAGTACGGCCCATGGACTCCACGCTGTGTGAGTACGGCCCAGGGACTCCACGCTGTGTGAGTACGGCCCAGGGACTCCACGCTGTGTGAGTACGGCCCAGGGACTGTACTGTAAGCCAGCGCAGACAGACAGCCAGTTGTTGTCAGTGAATGTCATGTGTATCAGACTTGCAGTGCTCCTCTAGAATCTCTGTCCCTAATATGTCCCTCTCACACACACACACACACACACACACACACACACACACACACACACACACACACACACACACACACACACACACACACACACCTAATGCTGGAACGCTGCCTGCCTGTGGAATCAGTCAGACTGTCTCTGTTACATCTCTCTCTGTCTCTCTCTCGCTCTGTCTCTCTCTGTCTCTCTCTCTCTGTCTCTCTCTCTCTGTCTCTCTCTCTCTGTCTCTCTCTCTCTGTCTCTGTCTCTCTCTCTCTCTCTCTCTCTCTCTCTGTCTCTCTCTCTCTGTCTCTCTCTCTCTGTCTCTCTCTCTCTCTGTCTCTCTCTCTCTGTCTCTCTCTCTCTGTCTCTCTCTCTCTGTCTCTCTCTCTCTCTCTCTCTGTCTCTCTGTCTCTCTCTCTCTGCATCTCTCTCTCTCTGTTACATCTCTCTCTGTCTCTGTCTCTCTCTCTCTTCCTCTGTTACACCTCTCTCTCTGTCTCTCTCTCTCTCTCTGTCTCTCTCTCTCTCTCTGTCTCTCTCTGTCTCTATGTCTCTCTCTGTCTCTCTCTCTGTCTCTCTCTCTCTCTCTCTCTTTCTCTCTCTCTCTTTCTCTGTCTCTCTCTCTCTCTCTTTCTCTCTCTCTCTCTTTCTCTGTCTCTCTCTCTCTCTGTCTCTCTCTCTGTCTTTCTCTCTCTCTGTCTCTCTCTCTGTTACATCTCTCTCTCTCTCTGTCTCTCTGTTACATCTCTCTCTCTCTGTCTCTCTCTCTGTCTCTCTCTCTCTCTGTCTCTCTCTCTGTTACATCTCTCTCTCTCTTCCTCTGTTACATCACTCTCTCTCTCTCTTCCTCTGTTACATCACTCTCTCTCTCTCTGTCTCTCTGTTACATCTCTCTCTCTCTCTCTCTGTCTCTCTCTCTCTTCCTCTGTTACATCACTCTCTCTCTCTCTCTCCCTCTGTTACATCACTCTCTTTCTCGATCCACCTGATGTCACACCAGACGTGTGTGTCACGCTCAGGGCCAACCGTCAACCCGGGGGCTTCTAGGCCAAGACACTTCAGCTCTTAAGAAAGCAGGATGTCAACTTGTTAAAACAATGGAAAGTAAGTGGAGAGAGGCTTGAACACGGTGGGATATCTAGCGGAGCGGATTTTTTATGTTCATATAGAGAGTTTTTAGTGGTGGGGATATGTAAATTACGCCAGCCCTTGAGGTTATGGACAGGGGCCTGGATTCGCTACACCTGGCCTGTTACGATGTTATAGTATCACCTTACAATGCAAACACCTAATGCATTATAATGCTATAGGCCACTTTAATAACCTACAGTTGAAGTCGGAAGTTTACAAACGCCTGAAGGTACCGCTTCCATCTACACAAACAACAGTACGCAAGTATAAACACCATGGGACCACGCAGCCGTCATACCGCTCAGGATGGAGATGAGTTCTGTCTCCTAGAGATGACTGTATTTTGGTGTGAAAAGTGCAAATCAATCCCAGAACAGCAAAGGACCTTGTGAAGATGCTGGATGAAACAGGTACAAAAGTATCTATATCCACAGTAAAACGAGTCCTATATTGACATAACCTGAAAGGCCGCTCAGCAATGAAGAAGCCACTGCTCCAAAACCGCCATAAAAAAGCCAGACTACGGTTTGCAACTGCACATGGGGACAAAGATCGTACTTTTGGGAGAAATGTCCCCTGGTCTGATGAAACAAAAATAGAACTGTTTGGCCATAATGACCATCGTTATGTTTGGAGGAAAAAGGGGGGGGCTTGCAAGCCGAAGAACACCATCCCGACTGTGAAGCACAGGGGTGGCAGCATCATGTTGTAGGGGTGCTTTGCTGCAGGAGGGACTGGTGTACTTTACAATATAGATGGTATCATGAGGATGGAGAATTATGTGGATATATTGAAGCAACATCTCAAGACATCAGTCAGGAAGTTAAAGCTTGGTCGCAAATGGGTCTTCCAAATGGACAGTGACCCAAAGCATTCTTCCAAAGTTGTGGCAAAATGGCTTAAGGGCAACAAAGTCAAGGTATTGGAGTGGCCATCACAAAGCCCTGACCTCAGTCCCATAGGAAGTTTGTGGGCAGAACTGAAAAGGCATGTACGAGCAAGGAGGCCTACAAACCTGACTCTGTCAGGAGGCCTTACACCAGCTCTGTCAGGAGGAATGGGCCAAAATTCACCCAACTTATTGTGGGAAGCTTGTGGAAGGCTACCCAAAACGTTTGAACCAAGTTAAACAATTTAAAGGCTATGCTAGCAAATACTAATCTGAGTGTATGTAAACTTCTAACCCACTGGGAATGTGATGAAAGTAATAAAAGCTTTAAACAAATCATTCTCTCTACTAACATTTCACATTCTTAGGATAACCACTTTATTTTAACTGACTTTTAAGACAGGGAATTTTTACTAGGATTAAATGTCAGGAATTGTGAAAAATTTAGTTTAAATGTATTTGGCTAAACTTCAGACTTCAACTGTATACACCTTGAGCCCCAATGCATTATTATAGTTATTTTTCATTTTATTTTACCTTTATTTAACTAGGCAAGTCAGTTAAGAACAAATTCCTATTTTCAATGACGGCCTAGGAACAGTGGGTTAACTGCCTGTTCAGGGGCAGAATGACAGATTTTAACCTTGTCAGCTCGGGGGTTTGAACTTGCAACCTTCCGGCTACTAGTCCAACGCTCTAACCACTAGGCTACCCTGCCACCCCATTATTATACTTATTATTATAGTGCATACACTATTTCAATTCATTGTTGCTTTGCTTTCATTGAGAAATTGAGAATTGCAATGAATTTATGTGCTGTGGTTCTATATGTTTGTCTTTGTCTCAGCATGCTGGATTCAGGATGGGGTTACTCAATGATCCGTTGAGATTTTGTTCCTGCGTCTGGCATTGGTTTTGGCTCACTGTGTGTGTGTTTGTTACCTGTGACTAGTGTGCAGTGACGATTGCTTTGCAACTCTTGTTGACAGGTCTGCGTGACAAATTAATGCTCGGGTCACCACAAGACTGACTGGTGTAACAATACGATTGTTCTCACTCTCACTGACTGACTGACTGGCTGGCTGGCTGACTGGCTGACTGACTGGCTGACTGACTGGCTGGCTGGCTGGCTGGCTGTCTGGCTGGCTGACTGGCTGACTGACTGACTGACTGACTGACTGGTAACAATACGATTGTTCTCACTCTCACTGACTGACTGGCTGGCTGACTGACTGGCTGGCTGTCTGGCTGACTGGCTGACTGACTGACTGACTGACTGACTGGTAACAATACGATTGTTCTCACTCTCACTGACTGACTGACTGGCTGGCTGACTGACTGGCTGACTGACTGACTGGCTGACTGACTGGCTGGCTGACTGGCTGGCTGTCTGGCTACCTGTGACTAGTGTGCAGTGACGATTGCTTTGCAACTCTTGTTGACAGGTCTGCGTGACAAATTAATGCTCGGGTCACCACAAGACTGACTGGTGTAACAATACGATTGTTCTCACTCTCACTGACTGGCTGACTGGCTGACTGACTGGCTGACTGACTGGCTGACTGACTGGCTGGCTGCTATTAGTACTGCTGCTGCTAGTACTGCTATTAGTACTGCTATTAGTGCTGCTGCTATTAGTACTGCTATTAGTACTGCTATTAGTACTGCTATTAGTGCTGCTATTAGTACTACTATTAGTGCTGCTGCTGCTAGTGCTAATACTACTATTAGTGCTGCTATTAGTGCTGCTATTAGTGCTGCTGCTGCTAGTACTGCTATTTGTGCTGCTATTAGTACTGCTTTTAGTACTGCTATTAGTACTGCTATTAGTACTGCTATTAGTGCTGCTATTAGTGCTGCTATTAGTACTGCTATTAGTGCTGCTATTAGTGCTGCTATTAGTGCTGCTATTAGTACTGCTATTAGTGCTGCTATTAGTACTGCTATTAGTACTGCTATTAGTGCTGCTGCTGCTAGTACTGTTATTAGTGCTGCTATTAGTACTGCTATTAGTACTGCTATTAGTACTGCTATTAGTGCTGCTGCTGCTAGTACTGCTATTAGTGCTGCTATTAGTGCTGCTATTAGTGCTGCTATTTATGCTGCTGCTAGTGCTGCTATTAGTACTGCTATTAGTGCTGCTATTAGTACTGCTATTAGTGCTGCTGCTGCTAGTACTGCTGCTAGTACTGCTATTAGTACTGCTGCTATTAGTGCTGCTATTAGTGCTGCTATTTGGCTGTCTGGCTGGCTGACTGGCTGACTGACTGACTGAATGAATGAATTAGTGCTATTAGTGCTGCTGCTGCTAGTACTGCTATTAGTGCTGCTATTAGTACTGCTATTAGTGCTGCTACTGCTAGTACTGCTATTAGTACTGCTATTAGTACTGCTATTAGTACTGCTATTAGTGCTGCTATTAGTACTGCTATTAGTGCTGCTGCTGCTAGTACTGCTGCTAGTACTGCTATTAGTACTGCTGCTATTAGTGCTGCTATTAGTGCTGCTATTAGTACTGCTATTAGTGCTGCTGCTGCTAGTACTGCTATTAGTACTGCTATTAGTACTGCTATTAGTGCTGCTATTAGTACTGCTGCTATTAGTGCTGCTATTAGTACTGCTATTAGTACTGCTATTAGTACTGCTATTAGTACTGCTATTAGTGCTGCTATTATTAGTGCTGCTATTAGTGCTGCTATTAGTACTGCTATTAGTACTGCTATTAGTGCTGCTATTAGTGCTGCTGCTATTAGTGCTGCTGCTGCTAGTACTGCTGCTATTAGTGCTGCTATTAGTACTGCTATTAGTGCTGCTATTAGTGCTGCTATTAGTGCTGCTATTAGTACTGCTATTAGTGCTGCTATTAGTGCTGCTATTAGTGCTGCTATTAGTACTGCTATTAGTGCTGCTATTAGTGCTGCTATTAGTGCTGCTATTAGTGCTGCTGCTATTAGTGCTGCTGCTGCTAGTACTGCTGCTATTAGTACTGCTATTAGTGCTGCTATTAGTGCTGCTATTAGTGCTGCTATTAGTGCTGCTATTAGTGCTGCTATTAGTACTGCTATTAGTACTGCTATTAGTGCTGCTATTAGTGCTGCTATTAGTGCTGCTATTAGTGCTGCTATTAGTGCTGCTATTAGTACTGCTATTAGTGCTGCTAGTACTGCTGCTAGTACTGTTATTAGTACTGCTATTAGTACTGCTATTAGTACTGCTATTAGTGCTGCTATTAGTACTGCTATTAGTGCTGCTATTAGTGCTGCTGCTGCTAGTACTGCTGCTAGTACTGCTATTAGTACTGCTATTAGTGCTGCTGCTGCTAGTACTGCTGCTAGTACTGTTATTAGTACTGCTATTAGTGCTGTTGCTGCTAGTACTGTTATTAGTGCTGCTGCTAGTACTGCTATTAGTGCTGCTGCTATTAGTGCTGCTATTAGTACTGCTATTAGTACTGCTATTAGTGTTGCTATTAGTGCTGCTGCTAGTACTGCTATTAGTACTGCTATTAGTGCTGCTGCTGCTAGTACTGCTATTAGTGCTGCTGCTGCTAGTACTGCTATTAGTACTGCTATTAGTACTGCTATTAGTGCTGCTGCTGCTAGTACTGCTATTAGTACTGCTATTGGTGCTGCTGATGCTAATACTGCTATTAGTACTGCTATTAGTGCTGCTATTAGTACTGCTATTAGTACTGGTATTAGTGCTGCTGATGCTAATACTGCTATTAGTACTGCTATTAGTGCTGCTATTAGTACTGCTATTAGTGCTGCTATTAGTACTGCTATTAGTGCTGCTATTAGTACTGCTATTAGTGCTGCTGCTGCTAGTACTGCTATTAGTACAGCTATTAGTACTGCTATTAGTACAGCTATTAGTGCTGCTATTAGTACTGCTATTAGTGCTGCTGCTGCTAGTACTGCTATTAGTACAGCTATTAGTACTGCTATTAGTGTTGCTATTAGTACTGCTATTAGTGTTGCTATTAGTACTGCTATTAGTACTGCTATTAGTGTTGCTATTAGTGCTGCTATTAGTACTGCTATTAGTGCTGCTGCTGCTAGTACTGCTATTAGTACTGCTATTAGTGCTGCTGCTGCTAGTACTGCTATTAGTACTGCTATTAGTACTGCTGATGCTAATACTGCTGTTAGTACTGCTATTAGTACTGCTATTAGTACTGCTATTAGTACTGCTATTAGTACTGCTGCTGCTAGTACTGCTATTAGTACTGCTATTAGTGCTGCTGCTATTAGTACTGCTATTAGTACTGCTATTAGTACTGCTATTAGTACTGCTATTAGTGCTGCTATTAGTACTACTATTAGTGCTGCTGCTGCTAGTGCTAATACTACTATTAGTGCTGCTATTAGTGCTGCTATTAGTGCTGCTGCTGCTAGTACTGCTATTTGTGCTGCTATTAGTACTGCTTTTTGTACTGCTATTAGTGCTGCTATTAGTGCTGCTATTAGTGCTGCTATTAGTACTGCTATTAGTGCTGCTATTAGTACTGCTATTAGTACTGCTATTAGTGCTGCTGCTGCTAGTACTGTTATTAGTGCTGCTATTAGTACTGCTATTAGTACTGCTATTAGTACTGCTATTAGTGCTGCTGCTGCTAGTACTGCTATTAGTGCTGCTATTAGTGCTGCTATTAGTGCTGCTATTTATGCTGCTGCTAGTGCTGCTATTAGTACTGCTATTAGTGCTGCTATTAGTACTGCTATTAGTGCTGCTGCTGCTAGTACTGCTGCTAGTACTGCTATTAGTACTGCTGCTATTAGTGCTGCTATTAGTGCTGCTATTAGTACTGCTATTAGTGCTGCTGCTGCTAGTACTGCTATTAGTACTGCTATTAGTACTGCTATTAGTGCTGCTATTAGTACTGCTGCTATTAGTGCTGCTATTAGGGCTGCTATTAGTACTGCTATTAGTACTGCTATTAGTACTGCTATTAGTACTGCTATTAGTGCTGCTATTAGTACTGCTGCTATTAGTGCTGCTATTAGTGCTGCTATTAGTGCTGCTATTAGTACTGCTATTAGTGCTGCTATTAGTGCTGCTGCTATTAGTGCTGCTGCTGCTAGTACTGCTGCTATTAGTGCTGCTATTAGTACTGCTATTAGTGCTGCTATTAGTGCTGCTATTAGTACTGCTATTAGTGCTGCTATTAGTGCTGCTATTAGTGCTGCTATTAGTGCTGCTATTAGTACTGCTATTAGTGCTGCTATTAGTGCTGCTATTAGTGCTGCTATTAGTGCTGCTATTAGTGCTGCTGCTGCTAGTACTGCTGCTATTAGTGCTGCTATTAGTACTGCTATTAGTGCTGCTATTAGTGCTGCTATTAGTGCTGCTATTAGTACTGCTATTAGTACTGCTGCTATTAGTGCTGCTATTAGTGCTGCTATTAGTGCTGCTATTAGTGCTGCTATTAGTGCTGCTATTAGTGCTGCTATTAGTACTGCTATTAGTACTGCTATTAGTGCTGCTGCTGCTAGTACTGCTGCTAGTACTGTTATTAGTACTGCTATTAGTACTGCTATTAGTACTGCTATTAGTGCTGCTATTAGTACTGCTATTAGTGCTGCTATTAGTGCTGCTGCTGCTAGTACTGCTGCTAGTACTGCTATTAGTACTGCTATTAGTGCTGCTGCTGCTAGTACTGCTGCTAGTACTGTTATTAGTACTGCTATTAGTGCTGTTGCTGCTAGTACTGTTATTAGTGCTGCTGCTAGTACTGCTAATAGTGCTGCTGCTATTAGTGCTGCTATTAGTACTGCTATTAGTACTGCTATTAGTGTTGCTATTAGTGCTGCTGCTAGTACTGCTATTAGTACTGCTATTAGTGCTGCTGCTGCTAGTACTGCTATTAGTGCTGCTGCTGCTAGTACTGCTATTAGTACTGCTATTAGTACTGCTATTAGTGCTGCTGCTGCTAGTACTGCTATTAGTACTGCTATTGGTGCTGCTGATGCTAATACTGCTATTAGTACTGCTATTAGTACTGCTATTAGTGCTGCTATTAGTACTGCTATTAGTACTGCTATTAGTGCTGCTGATGCTAATACTGCTATTAGTACTGCTATTAGTGCTGCTATTAGTACTGCTATTAGTGCTGCTATTAGTACTGCTATTAGTGCTGCTATTAGTACTGCTATTAGTGCTGCTGCTGCTAGTACTGCTATTAGTACAGCTATTAGTACTGCTATTAGTACAGCTATTAGTGCTGCTATTAGTACTGCTATTAGTGCTGCTGCTGCTAGTACTGCTATTAGTACAGCTATTAGTACTGCTATTAGTGTTGCTATTAGTACTGCTATTAGTGTTGCTATTAGTACTGCTATTAGTACTGCTATTAGTGTTGCTATTAGTGCTGCTATTAGTACTGCTATTAGTGCTGCTGCTGCTAGTACTGCTATTAGTACTGCTATTAGTGCTGCTGCTGCTAGTACTGCTATTAGTACTGCTATTAGTACTGCTGATGCTAATACTGCTGTTAGTACTGCTATTAGTACTGCTATTAGTACTGCTATTAGTACTGCTGCTGCTAGTACTGCTATTAGTACTGCTATTAGTGCTGCTGCTATTAGTACTGCTATTAGTACTGCTATTAGTACTGCTATTAGTACTGCTATTAGTGCTGCTATTAGTACTACTATTAGTGCTGCTGCTGCTAGTGCTAATACTACTATTAGTGCTGCTATTAGTGCTGCTATTAGTGCTGCTGCTGCTAGTACTGCTATTTGTGCTGCTATTAGTACTGCTTTTAGTACTGCTATTAGTGCTGCTATTAGTGCTGCTATTAGTGCTGCTATTAGTACTGCTATTAGTGCTGCTATTAGTACTGCTATTAGTACTGCTATTAGTGCTGCTATTAGTACTGCTATTAGTACTGCTATTAGTGCTGCTGCTGCTAGTACTGTTATTAGTGCTGCTATTAGTACTGCTATTAGTACTGCTATTAGTACTGCTATTAGTGCTGCTGCTGCTAGTACTGCTATTAGTGCTGCTATTAGTGCTGCTATTAGTGCTGCTATTTATGCTGCTGCTAGTGCTGCTATTAGTACTGCTATTACTGCTGCTATTAATGCTGCTGCTTGTACTGCTATTAGTACTGCTGTTAGTACTGCTGTTAGTGCTGCTGTTAGTCCTACTATTAATGCTGCTGCTGCTAGTACTGCTTTTAGTACTGCTATTAGTACTGCTATTTGTACTGCTATTAGTACTGCTATTAGTGCTGCTATTAGTACCACTACTATTAGTACTGCTATCTGTACTGCTATTAGTGCTGCTATTAGTACTGCTATTAGTACTGCTATTTATACTTTTATTAGTACTGCTATTAGTGCTGCTGCTGATCCTAATACTGCTATTAGTACTGCTATTTGTACTGCTGTTAGTACTGCTATTTGTACTGCTATTAGTGCTGCTATTAGTGCTGCTATTAGTACTGTTATTAGTGCTGCTATTAGTACTGCTATTAGTGCTGCTATTAGTGCTGCTATTAGTACTGCTATTAGTGCTGCTGCTATTAGTGTTGCTATTAGTACTGCTATTAGTACTGCTATTAGTGTTGCTATTAGTGCTGCTGCTAGTACTGCTATTAGTACTGCTATTAGTGCTGCTGCTGCTCGTACTGCTATTAGTGCTGCTGCTGCTAGTACTGCTATTAGTACTGCTATTAGTACTGCTATTAGTGCTGCTGCTGCTAGTACTGCTATTAGTACTGCTATTGGTGCTGCTGATGCTAATACTGCTATTAGTACTGCTATTAGTACTGCTATTAGTACTGCTATTAGTGCTGCTATTAGTACTGCTATTAGTACTGCTATTAGTGCTGCTGATGCTAATACTGCTATTAGTACTGCTATTAGTGCTGCTATTAGTACTGCTATTAGTGCTGCTATTAGTACTGCTATTAGTACTGCTATTAGTGCTGCTATTAGTGCTGCTGCTGCTAGTACTGCTATTAGTACTGCTATTAGTACTGCTATTAGTGCTGCTATTAGTACTGCTATTAGTACTGCTATTAGTGCTGCTGATGCTAATACTGCTATTAGTACTGCTATTAGTGTTGCTATTAGTGCTGCTATTAGTACTGCTATTAGTGCTGCTGCTGCTAGTACTGCTATTAGTACTGCTATTAGTGCTGCTGCTGCTAGTACTGCTATTAGTACTGCTATTAGTACTGCTGATGCTAATACTGCTGTTAGTACTGCTATTAGTACTGCTATTAGTACTGCTATTAGTACTGCTGCTGCTAGTACTGCTATTAGTGCTGCTGCTATTAGTACTGCTATTAGTACTGCTATTAGTACTGCTATTAGTGCTGCTATTAGTGCTGCTGCTGCTAGTACTGCTATTTGTGCTGCTATTAGTACTGCTTTTAGTACTGCTATTAGTGCTGCTATTAGTGCTGCTATTAGTACTGCTATTAGTGCTGCTATTAGTACTGCTATTAGTACTGCTATTAGTACTGCTATTAGTGCTGCTGCTGCTAGTACTGTTATTAGTGCTGCTATTAGTACTGCTATTAGTACTGCTATTAGTGCTGCTGCTGCTAGTACTGCTATTAGTGCTGCTATTAGTGCTGCTGCTAGTGCTGCTGCTAGTGCTGCTATTAGTGCTGCTATTAGTGCTGCTATTTA
Source organism: Oncorhynchus mykiss (assembly GCF_013265735.2). Lineage (NCBI taxonomy): Eukaryota > Metazoa > Chordata > Actinopteri > Salmoniformes > Salmonidae > Oncorhynchus > Oncorhynchus mykiss. The sequence goes on from NC_048575.1 coordinate 5,214,703, forward strand.
TGCTGCTGCTAGTGCTGCTATTAGTACTGCTATTACTGCTGCTATTAATGCTGCTGCTAGTACTGCTATTAGTACTGCTATTAGTACTGCTATTTGTACTGCTATTAGTACTGCTATTAGTGCTGCTATTAGTACCACTACTATTAGTACTGCTATCTGTACTGCTATTAGTACTGCTATTAGTACTGCTATTAGTACTGCTATTTATACTTTTATTAGTGCTGCTGCTGATCCTAATACTGCTATTAGTACTGCTATTTGTACTGCTATTAGTACTGCTATTTGTACTGCTGTTAGTCCTGCTATTTGTACTGCTATTAGTGCTGTTATTAGTGCTGCTATTAGTACTGCTATTAGTGCTGCTATTAGTGCTGCTATTAGTGCTGCTATTAGTACTGATATTAGTACTGCTGTTGCTAGTTCTGCTATTAGTGCTGCTATTAGTACTGCTATTAGTGCTGCTGCTATTAGTACTGCTATTAGTGCTGCTTCTGCTAGTACTGCTATTAGTGCTGCTGTTAGTCCTACTATTAATGCTGCTGCTGCTAGTACTGCTATTAGTACTGCTATTTGTACTGCTATTAGTACTGCTATTAGTACCGCTGCTATTAGTACTGCTATCTGTACTGCTATTAGTACTGCTTTTAGTACTGCTATTAGTACTGCTATTTATACTTTTATTAGTACTGCTATTAGTGCTGCTGCTGATCCTAATACTGCTATTAGTACTGCTATTTGTACTGCTGTTAGTACTGCTATGAGTACTGATATTAGTACTGCTATTAGTGCTGCTATTTGTACTGCTATTAGTGCTGCTATTAGTGCTGCTATTAGTACTGCTATTAGTACTGCTATTAGTACTGCTATTAGTACTGCTATTAGTACTGCTATTAGTGCTGCTATTAGTGCTGCTATTAGTGCTGCTGCTGCTAGTACTTCTATTAGTACTGCTATTACTGCTGCTATTGTGCTACTATTGGTACTGCTATTAGTGCTGCTATTAGTACTGTTATTAGTGCTGCTATTAGTACTGCTATTAGTACTGTTATTAGTGCTGCTATTAGTACTGCTATTAGTGTTGCTATTGGTACTGCTATTAGTGCTGCTATTAGTGCTGCTATTAGTGCTGCTATTAGTACTGCTATTAGTGCTGCTATTAGTGCTGATATTAGTGCTGCTATTAGTACTGCTATTAGTGCTGCTATTAGTGCTGCTATTAGTGCTGCTATTAGTGCTGCTATTAGTACTGCTATTAGTGCTGCTATTAGTACTGCTATTAGTGCTGCTATTAGTGCTGCTATTAGTACTGCTATTAGTACTGCTATTAGTACTGCTATTAATGCTGCTGCTAATACTGCTATTAGTACTGCTATTAGTGCTGCTGGTAGTGCTGCTGCTATTACTGCTATTAGTTATGCTGCGGCTGCTAGTACTGCTATTAGTACTGCTATTAGTGCTGCTATTAGTGCTGCTGCTAGTTCTGCTATTAGTACTGCTATTAGCTGTGCTGCTGCTAGCACTGCTATTAGTACTGCTATTAGTACTGCTGCTAGTACTGCTGCTAGTACTGCTATTAGTACTGTTATTAGTGCTGCTATTAGTACTGCTATTAGTACTGTTATTAGTGCTGCTATTAGTACTGCTATTAGTGTTGCTATTGGTACTGCTATTAGTGCTGCTATTAGTGCTGCTATTAGTGCTGCTATTAGTGCTGCTATTAGTGCTGCTATTAGTACTGCTATTAGTGCTGCTATTAGTGCTGCTATTAGTGCTGCTATTAGTGCTGCTATTAGTACTGCTATTAGTGCTGCTATTAGTGCTGCTATTAGTACTGCTATTAGTACTGCTATTAGTACTGCTATTAATGCTGCTGCTAATACTGCTATTAGTACTGCTATTAGTGCTGCTGGTAGTGCTGCTGCTATTACTGCTATTAGTTATGCTGCGGCTGCTAGTACTGCTATTAGTACTGCTATTAGTGCTGCTATTAGTGCTGCTGCTAGTTCTGCTATTAGTACTGCTATTAGCTGTGCTGCTGCTAGCACTGCTATTAGTACTGCTATTAGTACTGCTATTAGTACTGCTGCTAGTACTGCTGCTAGTACTGCTATTAGTACTGCTATTAGTACTGCTATTAGTACTGCTGCTAGTACTGCTGCTAGTACTGCTATTAGTACTGCTGCTAGTACTGCTATTAGTACTGCTATTAGTACTGCTGCTAGTACTGCTATTAGTACTGCTATTAGTACTGCTATTAGTACTGCTATTAGTACTGCAATACTAGCAGCAGCAGTAGAATTGTAGAATAAACAAGGTGCAATTTTGAAAATTTGTTTGGGTATCAGCAGTGTTTCTTGTTATGTCAGTCACTGACTTATGTCAGTCAATTAGCCATGTCAGTCAATTAGCCATGTCAGCTAACATGTTTTTGATTGGTAAATTAGTCTCGCCAGCTGTCTAATCAAATGACCAACGGTAATATTAAAAATGGCAAACATTTCTCTCCAGCCTGTGGCAAAATATGCAGATTGGCAGGAAATTAGCTGTAAATCTGTTGGTTCCTCTCTCCGGCCTGTGGCAAAATGAGTAGAATTGCATGTAATTAACTCTGAAACATAATTGTTTTCTCTTTGCTGTCGAGGTCTGCTAAAATGTTTTGCTCGTAGGGTGAGGTGGGCCCCCCAACAAAATTTCACTTCGGGCCCCCTCCAAAGGCTTGTGTGGGGTATAGATGTCAGTACGCAGACCCGTGAGCCACTGTGTCCCCTCATGCTGAGATCAGATTTTTTTGTGTGTCTCCCACCCCCATCAAAGTTGCCCATCTCTGAACTAGATCATTCAAGTAGGTCTAGGCCTAATTTACAAATCACTCAGTAGACGATTGAAACTTATCTAATAGACTACAACCTAGATAATTGGTACAATTCACAGTATATGATTCATACTTACTTGGCATATACCTAGATGATACAAAACATCAACATATCAGTGTCATTAGCATTAGCATTAGTAATTAGCATTAGTACAGAATCCTATGGGATGTGTTCCAAATGCCACCCTATTCCCTATGGTTGTCCTGTGAGCCCTGGTTTAAAAAGCAGTGCACTAAATACTGTCTCTCTAGAATGCTGTGTGCATTGGGCCATGGCCTATAGTAGCCTGTTCATTTATATTACGTACCACTGATAGACAGTCGTTATTGTAGCGTGTGTGTGTGTGTGTGTGCGTGTGCGTACTGTGGTAACAGAAGTGTGAAAGGCCCTCAGTAGGCGTGAGGGATGAGCTTTGGGGTAATGACCTGTTTTCATTCTGGAGAGGGGAGGGGGATAGGAGGGTGTGGGCGTAGATGGGGGAGAGGAGAGGGGGTGAGTGGGGGGAGGGAAGGAGTGGAAATGAGTGGGGGGGTGAGGGAAGGAGAGGAGAGGGGAGGAGGGGTGATGAGAGTAGAGGAGTGGAGAGGAGGGGGGAAGGAGAGGAGGGGGAGGGAATGAGTGGAGAGGGGGGAAGGAGAGGAAGGGGGGGTGGAGGGGATGAGTGGAGGGGAGGGGAAGGAGTGGAGGAAGTGGGGAAGGAGTGGAGGAAGTGAGAGAGGAGTGGGGAGGGAAGGAGTGGAGAAGGGTGTAGGGGGAGGGGAGGAGGGGAGTAATGAGGAGAGGAGGGGGGGTGATGAGAGTTGAGGAGAGTAGGGGAAGGGGGGAAGGAGTGGCGCAGGGGGGAAGGAGTGGAGTGGAGGGAAGGAGAGAGGAGGGGGAGGGAGGGAATGAGTGGAGGGGAGGGGAAGGAGTGGAGTGGAGGGGAAGGAGAAAGAGGAGAGTGGGGGAGAGGGAAGGAGTGGAGAGGAGTGGGGGGAAGGAGTGGAGGAGGTGTACCATTCCATTGGTCCTTAAAGCACAATGTCAGCTTGACATCAAAATGTCGATCACCTGTTCGCATCCTGTACACTGGATTAAAGTGACCTAACGGAAATCATTCTCTGCTTTTTTTTGTTGAGTGCGCCAACTAATGTCTTCCTCAATTAGTCCAAAAGCAAGACATTTGTTTTTCTACTGGCGTCCCTCTACTGGCTAATCGCTAGCAGCCTTGAAAAACATCACTTATTAGCACTTCAGCATTTCTCCAACTGTTACACAAAACCTAGATAAACCTTTACCATCCTTGTAGACATTGAACGTCTATAACCAAACTGGATAAGACTCTGTTGTTGACCGATGGTAGCTATATCTAGTCACATGCTAACCTGAGTGATGGTAGGTATGGCTAGTCACATGCTAACCTGAGTGATGGTAGCTATAGCTAGTCACATGCTAACCTGAGCGCTGGTAGCTATAGCTTGTTATATACTAACCTGAGCGATGGTACCTATAGATGCTAACCTGCGTGCTGGTAGCTATAGCTAGCCACATGCTAACCTGACCGATGGTAGCTATAGCTAGCCACATGCTAACCTGAGTGCTACTACTAGCAGCAGTAAATCCAGGTATAATGGCTAGCACAAACATTGGCTACCATGATATCCTGCAACTTATCGGCCGGTATAGAACAGGCAGTTCAGCAAAAATAAAGACATAAACAACGACATTAATCCAATTAGCGTTTGACCATTTATTTCAGCAACACGTGTAATATTCTGTTTGAGTTATTTTAGCTTGCTAGCTAGCTAACTACATTAGATTTGTGGAAATATATTGTGCAACCTGCCCTTTTTTTAATGATCAATAGAGAAACATGTGCGTTCAGTTCCTCTTTAAGTGAATTCTCCACCCGCCTGGGGTACCGGGCCATGCAATACAAACTGGCCCAATAGGGCACCGGGCCATGCAAAACAAACTGGCCCAATGGGGCACCGGGCCATGCAAAACAAACTGGCCCAATAGGGCACCGGGCCATGCAAAACAAACTGGCCCAATGGGGCACCGGGCCATCCAATACAAACTGGCCCAATGGGGCACCGGGCCATGCAAAACAAACTGGCCCAATGGGGCACCGGGCCATGCAATACAAACTGGCCCAATGGGGCACCGGGCCATCCAATACAAACTGGCCCAATGGGGCACCGGGCCATGCAAAACAAACTGGCCCAATGGGGCACCGGGCCATCCAAAACAAACTGGCCCAATGGGGCACCGGGCCATCCACAACAAACTGGCCCAATGGGGCACCGGGCCATGCAAAACAAACTGGCCCAATGGGGCACCGGGCCATGCAAAACAAACTGGCCCAATGGGGCACCGGGCCATGCAAAACAAAATGGCCCAATGGGGCACCAGGCCATCCAATACAAACTGGCCCAATGGGGCACCAGGCCATGCAATACAAACTGGCCCAATGGGGCACCAGGCCATGCAAAACAAACTGGCCCAATGGGGCACCAGGCCATCCAATACAAACTGGCCCAATGGGGCACCAGGCCATCCAATACAAACTGGCCCAATGGGGCACCAGGCCATCCAATACAAACTGGCCCAATGGTAGAAGGTTAAGGGGAGGAGAAAGAGAAGGATGAAGCATAAAAGGAGAGGAAGAGGGTGTGCCATGAGGCTGGGGGTTCCACTTCCACTCTGCCCTCCCTCCACTCAGACTTACTGTACTGTTCTTGTGTTGTAACTGACCCTGAATAAGCCATACCGTCTGTCAACTGACTCTGTAAGTGACCCTGTAACTGACCCTGAATCAGCCATACCGTCTGTCAACTGACTCTGTAACTGACCCTGAATCAGCCATACCATCTGTCAACTGACTCTGTAACTGACCCTGAATCAGCCATACCATCTGTCAACTGACTCTGTAACTGACCCTGAATCAGCCATACCATCTGTCAACTGACTCTGTAACTGACCCTGAATCAGCCATACCATCTGTCAACTGACTCTGTAAGTGACCCTGTAACTGACCCTGAATCAGCCATACCATCTGTCAACTGACCCTGTAACTGACCCTCAATCAGCCATACCGTCTGTCAACTGACTCTGTAAGTGACCCTGTAACTGACCCTGAATCAGCCATACCATCTGTCAACTGACCCTGTAACTGACCCTCAATCAGCCATACCGTCTGTCAACTGACTCTGTAAGTGACCCTGTAACTGACCCTGAATCAGCCATACCATCTGTCAACTGACTCTGTAAGTGACCCTGTAACTGACCCTGTTAAATTAGGGTTGGACTGAAAACCCACAGGACTGTAGATCTCCAAGAAGAGGGTTGGACTGAAAACCCATAGGACAGTAGATCTCCAGGAAGAGGGTTGGACTGAAAACCTACAGGACAGTAGATCTCCAGGAAGAGGGTTGGACTGAAAACCCACAGGACAGTAGATCTCCAGGACAGTAGATCTCCAGGAGGAGGGTTGGACTGAAAACCTACAGGACAGTAGATCTCCAAGAAGAGGGTTGGACTGAGAACCCACAGGACTGTAGATCTCCAAGACGAGGGTTGGACTGAAAACCCATAGGACAGTAGATCTCCAGGAAGAGGGTTGGACTGAAAACCTACAGGACAGTAGATCTCCAGGAAGAGGGTTGGACTGAAAACCCACAGGACAGTAGATCTCCAGGACAGTAGATCTCCAGGAGGAGGGTTGGACTGAACCTACAGGACAGTAGATCTCCAGGAAGAGGGTTGGACTGTAAACCCACAGGACAGTAGATCTCCAGGACAGTAGATCTCCAGGAGGAGGGTTGGACTGAAAACCCACAGGACAGTAGATCTCCAAGAAGAGGGTTGGACTGTAAACCTACAGGACAGTAGATCTCCAGGAAGAGGGTTGGACAGCCCTGGGTTAGAGCATTGGTTCGAATAACCAAACCATCAAAGGGGGGGAAAATCTGTCTGTATCCTTGAGCAAGGCACTGAATTAGCTCCAGAGGCTGACCCCGTAAAACACAACATTTCACTGCACATATCCGGTGTACGTGACAATGAAGAAATGAGTGCTATAAACATCTCTAGTGCAGTCGGTTGGTTGTCTTCGAATGCAACAGGTTAATTATTCTTTGTCATTACTCAATGTATTGAGTTTATACACTGCTCAAAAAAATAAAGGGAACACTAAAATAGCACATCCTAGATCTGAATGAATGAAATATTCTTATTAAATACTTTTTTCTTTATATAGTTGAATGTGCTGACAACAAAATCACACAAAAATTATCAATGGAAAATGTATCAACCCATGGAGGTCTGGATTTGGAGTCACACTCAAAATTAAAGTGGAAAACCACACTACAGGCTGATCCAACTTTGATGTAATGTCCTTAAAACAAGTCAAAATGAGGCTCAGCAGTGTGTGTGGCCTCCACGTGCCTGTATGACCTCCCTACAACGCCTGGGCATGCTCCTGATGAGGTGGCGGATGGTCTCCTGAGGGATCTCCTCACAGACCTGGACTAAAGCATCTGCCAACTCCTGGACAGTCTGTGGTGCAACAGGTGGATGGAGCAAGACATGATGTCCCAGATGTGCTCAATTGGATTCAGGTCTGGGGAACGGGCAGGCCAGTCCATAGCATCAATTCCTTCCTTTTGCAGGAACTGCTGACACACTCCAGCCACATGAGGTCTAGCATTGTCTTGCATTAGGAGGAACCCAGGGCCAACCGCACCAGCATATGGTCTCACAAGGGGTCTGAGGAGCTCATCTTGGTACCTAACGGCAGTCAGGCTACCTCTGGCAAGCACATGGAGGGCTGTGCGGCCCCCCAAAGAAATGCCACCCCACACCATGACTGACCCACCGCCAAACCGGTCATGCTGGAGGATGTTGCAGGCAGCAGAACGTTCTCCACGGCGTCTCCAGACTCTGTCACGTCTGTCACATGTGCTCAGTGTGAACCTGCTCTCATCTGTGAAGGGCACAGGGCGCCAGTGGCGAATTTTCCAATCTTGGTGTTCTCTGGAAAATGCCAAACGTCCTGCACGGTGTTGGGCTGTAAGCACAACCCCCACTTGTGGACGTCGGGCCCTCATACCACCCTCATGGAGTCTGTTTCTGACCATTTGAGCAGACACATGCACATTTGTGGCCTGCTGGAGGTCATTTTGCAGGGCTCTGGCAGTGCTCCTCCTGCTCCTCCTTGCACAGCTCGCATTGATGTGCCATCCTGGATGAGCTGCACTACCTGAGCCACTCGTGTGGGTTGTAGACTCCGTCTCATGCTACCACTAGAGTGAAAGCACCGCCAGCATTCAAAAGTGACCAAAACATCAGCCAGGAAGCAAAGGAACTGAGAAGTGGTCTGTGGTCACCACCTGCAGAACCACTCCTTTATTGGGGGTGTCTTGCTAATTGCCTATAATTTCCACCTGTTGTCTATTCCATTTGAACAACAGCATGTGACATTTATTGTCAATCAGAGTTGCTTCCTAAGTGGACAGTTTGATTTCACAGAAGTGTGATTGACTTGGAGTTACATTGTGTTGTTTAAGTGTTCCCTTTATTTTTTGGAGCAGTGTGTGTGTGTGTGTATATATATATATATATATATATATATATATATATATATATATATATATATATATATATATATATATATAACACACCAATTCTGGAGTAAATTTGACTAATGGTTTATGATTTGTGTAATATTTTCAGCGTTGCTGTATTGGCATATTGTGGTCACCCTTTGTCAACTCTGTTTGTGTTAAATGATTTAAATCTTAGTTGGTCCACTCCACCGATGGAGGTCATGTGGTGCCTGGCTGGTACGTGATGTTACTCCATCTCCTTTATAACCTGTGGTCTGGTGATGTGCCTTTCTGATGTCGTCTCCTCTCCTTTGATCTGATATGGGGGAATATCCATGTATTCGCTGAGCGCCAGGCAGAGAGGAGCGGAAGACCAGCCAGGGAGGATGGCAGTATGTGGTTGGCACGCTGCCTGGGGTGTAAATCCTTGGCACTGGGAAGCCTGGCACAGACTCAGGGAGCAACCGGGTGGCACTGGGAAGCCTGGCACAGGCTCAGGGAGCAACCGGGTGGCACTGGGAAGCCTGGCACAGGCTCAGGGAGCAACCCGGTGGCACTGGGAAGCCTGGCACAGGCTCAGGGAGCAACCGGGTGGCACTGGGAAGCCTGGCACAGGCTCAGGGAGCAACCCGGTGGCACTGGGAAGCCTGGCACAGGCTCAGGGAGCAACCGGGTGGCACTGGGAAGCCTGGCACAGGCTCAGGGAGCAACCGGGTGGCACTGGGAAGCCTGGCACAGGCTCAGGGAGCAACCGGGTGGCACTGGGAAGCCTGGCACAGGCTCAGGGAGCAACCCGGTGGCACTGGGCTAGATGGCCTTGTAGGAAAGAAGTTGTCCAGGCGTTTGGCGGTGTGTGTTTGTCTTATATCTCTTTCAGTTTGTGTGTGTGTGACAGTAACTGCTACAGGTTGGCTAGGTTGTAGAGCTGTGGTAGCTAGATTTACCAGGGAAATTGCATCTGTGTGTGAGAACCAGCGGTGGTGTCTCTCTCTCTCTCTCTGTCTCTCTCTCTGTCTCTCTCTCTGTCTCTCTGTCTCTCTCTCTCTCTCTCTGTCTCTGTGTCTCTCTCTCTCTCTCTCTCTCTCTGTCTCTCTCTCTCTCTGTCTCTCTCTCTCTCTCTGTCTCTCTCTGTCTCTGTCTCTCTCTCTCTCTCTCTCTCTCTGTCTCTCTCTCTGTCTCTCTCTCTGTCTCTCTCTCTGTCTCTCTCTCTGTCTCTCTCTCTCTCTCTCTCTCTCTGTCTCTGTCTCTCTCTCTCTCTCTCTGTCTCTCTCTCTCTCTCTCTCTCTCTGTCTCTATGTCTCTCTATGTCTCTCTATGTCTATCTCTGTCTCTCTGTCTCTCTCTCTCTCTCTCTCTCTCTCTCTCTCTCTCTCTCTCTCTCTCTCTCTCGTGTCACTTCATGCAAGTACTTGGGAGTACTTGCCTAGACGGTACGCTGTCCTTCTCTCAGCACATATCAAAGCTGGAGGCTAAAGTTAAATCTAGACTTGTTCTTTACCATTCGGCCATCAGATTTGCCACCAATGCTCCTTATAGGACACATCACTGCACTCTATACTCCTCTGTAAACTGGTCATCTCTGTATACATGTCGCAAGACCCACTGGTTGGTGCTTATTTATAAAACCCTCTTAGGCCTCACTTCCCCTTATCTGAGATATCTACTGCAGCCCTCATCCTCCACATACAACACCCGTTCTGCCAGTCACATTCTGTTAAAGGTCCCCAAAGCACACACATCCCTGGGTCGCTCCTCTTTTCAGTTCTCTGCAGCTAGCGACTGGAACGAGCTGCAACAAACACTCAAACTGGACCGTTTTATCTCCATCTCTTCATTCAAAGACTCAATGATGTCATGTTGTGTGCTGCTACCATGTTGTGTGCTGCTACCATGTTGTGTGCGGCTGCCATGTTGTCATGTTGTGTGCTGCTACCATGTTGTGTTGCTGCTACCATGTTGTGTGCTGCTACCATGTTGTGTGCGGCTGCCATGTTGTCATGTTGTGTTCTTCTACCATGTTGTGCTGCTACCATGTTGTGTGCGGCTGCCATGTTGCCATGTTGTGTTGCTACCATGTTGTGTGCGGCTGCCATGCTATCATGTTGTGTTGCTACCATGTTGTGTTCTGCTACCATGTTGTGTGCGGCTGCCATGTTGCCATGTTGTGTTGCTACCATGTTGTGTGCGGCTTCCATGCTATCATGTTGTGGTCCTACCATGTTGTGTGCGGCTGCCATGTTGCCATGTTGTGGTCCTACCATGTTGTGTGCGGCTGCCATGTTGCCATGTTGTGGTCCTACCATGTTGTGTGCGGCTGCCATGTTGCCATGTTGTGGTCCTACCATGTTGTGTTCTTCTACCATGTTGTGCTGCTACCATGTTGTGTGCGGCTGCCATGTTGTGTGCGGCTGCCATGTTGCCATGTTGTGTTGCTACCATGTTGTGTGCGGCTGCCATGCTATCATGTTGTGTTGCTACCATGTTGTGTTCTTCTACCATGTTGTGTGCGGCTGCCATGTTGCCATGTTGTGTTGCTACCATGTTGTGTGCGGCTGCCATACTATCATGTTGTGGTCCTACCATGTTGTGTGCGGCTGCCATGTTGCCATGTTGTGGTCCTACCATGTTGTGTGCGGCTGCCATGTTGCCATGTTGTGGTCCTACCATGTTGTGTGCGGCTGCCATGTTGCCATGTTGTGGTCCTACCATGTTCTGTGCGTCTGCCATGTTGCCATGTTGTGGTCCTACCATGTTGTGTGCGGCTGCCATGTTGTGTTGTCATTATTTGCTGCCTTGCTATGTTGTCTTAGGTCTCTCTTTTATGTAGTGTTGTCTCTCTTGTCGTGATGTGTGTTTTGTAAATAAGAATTGGTTCTTAACCGACTTGCCTAGTTAAATAAAATAAAAAATAATCTCTTCTCTCTCGTGTTGTCTTTCTCTCCTGCCTCCCTGATGTCTCTGTATCTCTGTTTCTCTGATTGACATCACAGACTAACATCCTCTCAGCAATATGAAACATCTGCTCAACAAATGTTGACACTGTGGGAGGAAACTGTTTGTGTGTGTGTGTGTGTGTGTGTGTGTGTGTGTGTGTGTGTGTGTGTGTGTGTGTGTGTGTGTGTGTGTGTGTGCGTGCACTAGGGATGGGCATTTAAATACATCTTCTAAAGAAAAACGTACCAGTCAACAGTTTGGACACACCTACTCATCGTTTTTCTTTATTTTTTACTATTTTCTACAATAATAGTGACATAAACTATGAAATAACACATTTGGAAACATGTAGTAACCAAAATAAAGTTTTAAAAGTAGTCTCCTGTTGCCTTGACGACAGCTTTGCACACTTTTGGCATTCTCTCAACCAGCTTCATGAGTTGGTCACCTGGAATGCATTTCAATTAACAGGTGGGCCTTGTTAATAGTTTATTTGTGGAATTTCTTTCCTCCTTAATGCTTTTCAGGTGACGCTGGTTTAGAGAATGAAAAAAAAAAACGGTGCAAAGCTGTCGTCAAGGCAACGGGTGGCTACTTTGAATAATTGAACATCGAAAATGTATATTTTGATTTGTTTAACTGACAGTGACCCAAAGCACAGCTTCAAACTATGTAATAACTATTTAGGGAAGAAGCAGTCAGCTGGTATTCTGTCTATAATGGAGTGGCCAGCACAGTCACCGGATCTCAACCCTATTGAGCGTATGGAAGTGCCATTAGGTATCATCTCATTAGGTATCATCAGATCTGCTGCGCCAAACTCTTGTCATTGTCTACAACAACTCCATTCATATGAAACAACAGTTGGTTGGTCCTACTCCTTCTCATTTAGCCAACTGATTTGTTAATCCATTTTGAGCCTCTGACAGTAGTGCTGCTTTAGTTGACTGACAATAACAAGCCACATGAAAAGTCTGTAGGCTACCGATACATCTTCTTAATGGGGACACATGAAATGTCTGTAGGCTACCGATACATCTTCTTAATGGGGACACATGAAATGTCTGTAGGCTACCGATACATCTTCTTTATGGGGACACATGAAATGTCTGTAGGCTACCGATACATCTTCTTAATGGGGACACATGAAATGTCTGTAGGCTACCGATACATCTTCTTTATGGGACACACTCATAAAAAAACTGTTTTTATATAAAAGTATGTCGCAATGCCACATACACTACCGTTCAAAAGTTTGGGGTCACTTTGAAATTTCCTTGTTTTCCATGAAAAACATGCATGAAATGAGTTGCAATATGAATAGGAAATATAATAGACGTCGACAAGGTTATAAATAATGATTTAAAAAAATTGAAATTATAATTGTGTCCTTCAAAACTTTGCTTTCGTCAAAGAATCCTCCATTTGCAGCAATTACAGCCTTGCAGACCTTTGGCGCTCTAGTTGTCAATTTGTTGAGGTATTCTGAAGAGATTTCACCCCATGCTTCCTGAAGCACCTCCCACAAGTTGGATTGGCTTGATGGGCACTTCTTACGTACCATACGGTCAAGCTGCTCCCACAACAGCTCAATAGGGTTGAGATCCAGTGACTGTGCTAGCCACTCCATTATAGACAGAATACCAGCTGACTGCTTCTTCCCTAAATAGTTCTTGCGTAGTTTGGAGCTGTGCTTTGGGTCATTGTCCTGTTGTAGGAGGAAATTGGCTCCAATTAAGGGCCGTCCACAGGGTATGGAATGGTGTTGCAAAATGGAGTGATAGCCTTCCTTCTTCAAGATACCTTTTACCCTGTACAAATCTCCCACTTTACCACCACCAAAGCCCCCACAGACCATCACATTGCCTCCACCATGCGTCACAGATGGCGTCAAACACTCCTCCAGCATCTCTTCATTTTTTGTCACAAATGTTTTTCTTTGTGATCCGAACACCTCAAACTTAGATTTGTCTGTCCAGTGTCTGTGTTCTTTTGTCCATCTTAATCTTTTATTTTTATTGGCCAGTCTGAGATATGGCTTTTTCTTTGCAACTCTGCCTAGAAGGCCAGCATCCCGGAGTCGCCTCCTCACTGTTGACGTTGAGACTGGTGTTTTGTGGGTACTATTTTATGAAGCTGCCAGTTGAGGACTTGTGAGGCGTCTGTTTCTCAAACTAGACACTCATGTACTTGTCCTCTTGGTCAGTTGTGCACCGGGGCCTCCCACTCCTCTTTCTATTCTGGTTACAGCCAGTTTGCGGTGTTCTGTGAAGGGAGTAGTACACAGCGTTGTACGAGATCTTCAGTTTCTTGGCAATTTCTCGCATGAGAACTACAGTTTTCAGCTGTGCTAACATAATTGCAAAAGGGTTTTCTAATGATCAATTAGCCTTTTTAAAATTATAAACTTGGATTAGCTAACACAACGTGCCATTGGAACACAGGAGTGATGGTTGCTGATTATGGGCCTCTATAAGCCTATGTAGATATTCCATCAGCCGTTTCCAGCTACAATAGTCATTTATATATAGCCATTTACAACATTAACAATGTCTAGACTGTATTTCTGATCAGTTTGATCTTATTTTAATGGACAATTTTTTTTACTTTTCTTTCAAAAACAGGGACGTTTCAAAGTGACCCCAAACTTTTGAACGGTAGTGTATTTAATTACATTTCCGACAAAACATTTTCATTAAAAATAGGTCAGTTTTTTTAAAATAAAAAATGAAAGTAATCGAGTACCTAACGTCCGTTTGGATATTTGAATAGGGAAGGATGTAACAGAGGAAGTGAACCCTGTGTCATTAGGCCGACTGTCTGTGGAACGATTGAGGAAAAAACGAGCGGAAACGTACTAACAAGACAGAACCAGAGAAGAAGAGAGCATTCAAGGGCTTTTGGTTTGTAGACGTGTGTTTTTCTTCATTCACAATGCGTTGTGTTGAAACCAGAGTAGGGAAGAGGGCAGACTGTTGCTAGCCTACAGGACCATTGTGATTGGAGCATCAGTATTCTGTGGTCCTACTATTGTGTTGAAACCAGAGTGGAGAAGAGGGCAGACTGTTGCTAGTCTACAGGACCATTGTGATTGGAGCATCAGTATTCTGTGGTCCTACTATTGTGTTGAAACCAGAGTGGAGAAGAGGGCAGACTGTTGCTAGTCTACAGGACCATTGTGATTGGAGCATCAGTATTCTGTGGCTGTTGTGTTGAAACCAGAGTGGAGAAGAGGGCAGACTGTTGCTAGTCTACAGGACCATTGTGATTGGAGCATCAGTATTCTGTGGCTGTTGTGTTGAAACCAGAGTGGAGAAGAGGGCAGACTGTTGCTAGTCTACAGAACCATTGTGATTGGAGCATCAGTATTCTGTGACTGTTGTGTTGAAACCAGAGTGGAGAAGAGGGCAGACTGTTGCTAGTCTACAGGACCATTGTGATTGGAGCATCAGTATTCTGTGACTGTTGTGTTGAGACCAGAGTGGAGAAGAGGGCAGACTGTTGCTAGTCTACAGGACCATTGTGATTGGAGCATCAGTATTCTGTGACTGTTGTGTTGAGACCAGAGTGGAGAAGAGGGCAGACTGTTGCTAGTCTACAGGACCATTGTGATTGGAGCATCAGTATTCTGTGACTGTTGTGTTGAGACCAGAGTGGAGAAGAGGGCAGACTGTTGCTAGTCTACAGAACCATTGTGATTGGAGCATCAGTATTCTGTGGTCCTACTATTGTGTTGAAACCAGAGTGGAGAAGAGGGCAGACTGTTGCTAGTCTACAGAACCATTGTGATTGGAGCATCAGTATTCTGTGGTCCTACTATTGTGTTGAAACCAGAGTGGAGAAGAGGGCAGACTGTTGCTAGCCTACAGGACCATTGTGATTGGAGCATCAGTATTCTGTGGTCCTACTATTGTGTTGAGACCAGAGTGGAGAAGAGGGCAGACTGTTGCTAGCCTACAGGACCATTGTGATTGGAGCATCAGTATTCTGTGACTGTTGTGTTGAAACCAGAGTTGAGAAGAGGGCAGACTGTTGCTAGTCTACAGGACCATTGTGATTGGAGCATCAGTATTCTGTGACTGTTGTGGGCGGTACCGTATTTAGTCACGGTGCTGATTTGTTGAATGATTTAATAGGCGTCTTCGTTAACAAACCATATTCATGTTTTCTAACACCGTTAAGTCACTCATTAGGTCAGAGTTACACCGCCCCCTCCCCCTCCTCCTCCCTGTGCTTTTGGCAGCGCAGAGCAAAACAAACGCACCTCGCACACCAGGGTTTCCTTCAGCCGGTTATAGACGGCTTTTGGCAAAAAAACATTTTTATGAAAAAGCTGCTAATTACACTTGACAATTGCCCCGTAGAACACATTATGGAAATCCCAGTCGTTTGCACTTTTTTGGTCTATAGGTTAATTTGCAAAATTTGAGTGGAATTAAATTAATGAGTTTATTCATTTTTACGCATCTTATTTATTACACACAGATATGGATTAGTGGTGAATCTGTCAGACAGGGCGAGAGCTGCTGTGAAACGTGCTTTTAGAAACCCAATCTCTGCTCAATCATTCTAAATGCAATCATGTTTTAAAAAAAACAACAGTTTTGATGGCCACGATTTTAAAAAAAAAGAGCTGCTGTTTTTATTTC
Organism: Oncorhynchus mykiss; assembly: GCF_013265735.2. Lineage (NCBI taxonomy): Eukaryota > Metazoa > Chordata > Actinopteri > Salmoniformes > Salmonidae > Oncorhynchus > Oncorhynchus mykiss. The sequence goes on from NC_048575.1 coordinate 5,230,747, forward strand.
TCAACCTGTATTTGAAGTGCGATTTCCCATTCAAGTGGGCTTCTTCAGCGCTGTCACACGCCATTTTGTGATGAGCTGGAGGCAGTAGGCATTTTGAAAACATATACTTAATTGTTTGAAACCTGACTGTTGTCCTACACGTTTTACCTTGCTTCAAAGTAGCCCAAATCCAACCAAGCTTGATTAAACAGCATGATCATTACACAGGTGCACCTTGTGCCAACCAAGCTTATTTCTCTCCTATTTGTTTCACAAATTTGTTCACGTCCTCGTTAGTGAGCATTTCTCCTTTGCCAAGTTAATCCATCCACCCGACAGGTGTGGCATATCAAGAAGCCGATTAAACAGCGCGGTCATTACACAGGTGCACCTTGTGCTGGGGACAATAAAAGGCCACTCTAAAATGTGCCGTTTTGTCACACAACACAATGCCACAGATGTCTCAGAGGGAGCATCCAATTGGCATGCTGACTGCAGGAAGGTCTACCAGGGTTGTTGCCAGAGAATTTAATGTTCATTTCTCTACCATAAACCGCCTCCAATGATCATTACGCAGGTGTATGGCGTCGTGTGTTCGAGCGGTTTGCTGATGTGAACGTTGTGAACAGAGTGCACCATGGTGGCGGTGGGGTTATGTTATGGGGCAGGCACAAACTACGGACAACGAACAAATAGCATTTTGTCAATGGAGTGTTTAATGCACAGAGATACCATGACGACATCCTGAGGATTATAAATGTTTTTATCTGTGACCAACAGATGCATATTTGTATTCCCATTCATTTGAAGTCCATAGATTAGGGGCTAATTTATTTCAATTGACTGATTTTCCTTATGTGAAGTGTAAAATATTTAAAATTGTTGCATGTTGTGTTTTTTATTTATTTTATTTATTTCACCTTTATTTAACCAGGAAGGCAAGTTGAGAACACCTTTATTTAACCAGGAAGGCAAGTTGAGAACACCTTTATTTAACCAGGAAGGCAAGTTGAGAACACCTTTATTTAACCAGGTAGGCTAGTTGAGAACACCTTTATTTAACCAGGTAGGCTAGTTGAGAACACCTTTATTTAACCAGGTAGGCCAGTTGAGAACACCTTTATTTAACCAGGTAGGCTAGTTGAGAACACCTTTATTTAACCAGGTAGGCCAGTTGAGAACACCTTTATTTAACCAGGTAGGCTAGTTGAGAACACCTTTATTTAACCAGGTAGGCTAGTTGAGAACACCTTTATTTAACCAGGTAGGCTAGTTGAGAACACCTTTATTTAACCAGGTAGGCCAGTTGAGAACACCTTTATTTAACCAGGTAGGCCAGTTGAGAACACCTTTATTTAACCAGGTAGGCTAGTTGAGAACACCTTTATTTAACCAGGTAGGCTAGTTGAGAACACCTTTATTTAACCAGGTAGGCTAGTTGAGAACACCTTTATTTAACCAGGTAGGCTAGTTGAGAACACCTTTATTTAACCAGGTAGGCCAGTTGAGAACACCTTTATTTAACCAGGTAGGCTAGTTGAGAACACCTTTATTTAACCAGGTAGGCCAGTTGAGAACACCTTTATTTAACCAGGTAGGCTAGTTGAGAACACCTTTATTTAACCAGGTAGGCTAGTTGAGAACACCTTTATTTAACCAGGTAGGCTAGTTGAGAACACCTTTATTTAACCAGGTAGGCCAGTTGAGAACACCTTTATTTAACCAGGTAGGCCAGTTGAGAACACCTTTATTTAACCAGGTAGGCTAGTTGAGAACACCTTTATTTAACCAGGTAGGCCAGTTGAGAACACCTTTATTTAACCAGGTAGGCTAGTTGAGAACACCTTTATTTAACCAGGTAGGCTAGTTGAGAACACCTTTATTTAACCAGGTAGGCCAGTTGAGAACACCTTTATTTAACCAGGTAGGCTAGTTGAGAACACCTTTATTTAACCAGGTAGGCTAGTTGAGAACACCTTTATTTAACCAGGTAGGCCAGTTGAGAACACCTTTATTTAACCAGGTAGGCTAGTTGAGAACACCTTTATTTAACCAGGTAGGCTAGTTGAGAACACCTTTATTTAACCAGGTAGGCTAGTTGAGAACACCTTTATTTAACCAGGTAGGCTAGTTGAGAACACCTTTATTTAACCTGGTAGGCTAGTTGAGAACACCTTTATTTAACCAGGTAGGCCAGTTGAGAACACCTTTATTTAACCAGGTAGGCCAGTTGAGAACACCTTTATTTAACCAGGTAGGCTAGTTGAGAACACCTTTATTTAACCAGGTAGGCTAGTTGAGAACACCTTTATTTAACCAGGTAGGCCAGTTGAGAACACCTTTATTTAACCAGGTAGGCTAGTTGAGAACACCTTTATTTAACCAGGTAGGCCAGTTGAGAACACCTTTATTTAACCAGGTAGGCTAGTTGAGAACACCTTTATTTAACCAGGTAGGCTAGTTGAGAACACCTTTATTTAACCAGGTAGGCCAGTTGAGAACACCTTTATTTAACCAGGTAGGCTAGTTGAGAACACCTTTATTTAACCAGGTAGGCCAGTTGAGAACACCTTTATTTAACCAGGTAGGCTAGTTGAGAACACCTTTATTTAACCAGGTAGGCTAGTTGAGAACACCTTTATTTAACCAGGTAGGCCAGTTGAGAACACCTTTATTTAACCAGGTAGGCTAGTTGAGAACACCTTTATTTAACCAGGTAGGCTAGTTGAGAACACCTTTATTTAACCAGGTAGGCTAGTTGAGAACACCTTTATTTAACCAGGTAGGCTAGTTGAGAACACCTTTATTTAACCAGGTAGGCTAGTTGAGAACACCTTTATTTAACCAGGTAGGCTAGTTGAGAACACCTTTATTTAACCAGGTAGGCTAGTTGAGAACACCTTTATTTAACCAGGTAGGCCAGTTGAGAACACCTTTATTTAACCAGGTAGGCTAGTTGAGAACACCTTTATTTAACCAGGTAGGCTAGTTGAGAACACCTTTATTTAACCAGGTAGGCTAGTTGAGAACACCTTTATTTAACCAGGTAGGCCAGTTGAGAACACCTTTATTTAACCAGGTAGGCTAGTTGAGAACACCTTTATTTAACCAGGTAGGCTAGTTGAGAACACCTTTATTTAACCAGGTAGGCTAGTTGAGAACACCTTTATTTAACCAGGTAGGCTAGTTGAGAACACCTTTATTTAACCAGGTAGGCCAGTTGAGAACACCTTTATTTAACCAGGTAGGCTAGTTGAGAACACCTTTATTTAACCAGGTAGGCCAGTTGAGAACACCTTTATTTAACCAGGTAGGCTAGTTGAGAACACCTTTATTTAACCAGGTAGGCTAGTTGAGAACACCTTTATTTAACCAGGTAGGCTAGTTGAGAACACCTTTATTTAACCAGGTAGGCCAGTTGAGAACACCTTTATTTAACCAGGTAGGCTAGTTGAGAACACCTTTATTTAACCAGGTAGGCAAGTTGAGAACAAGTTCTCATTTACAATTGCGACCTGGCCAAGATAAAGCAAAGCAGTTCGACACATACAACGACTCAGAGTTACACATGGAGTAAAACAAACATACAGTCAATAATACAGTAGAAAAATAAGTATATATCCAATGTGAGCAAATGAGGTGAGATAAGGGAGGTAAAGGCAAAAAAAAGGCCATGGTGGCAAAGTAAATACAATATAGCAAGTAAAACACTGGAATGGTAGATTTGCAATGGGAGAATGTGCAAAGTAGAAATACAAATAATGGGGTGCAAAGGAGCAAAATAAATAAATGAAATACAGTAGGGAAAGAGGTAGTTGTTTGGGCCTCCTTATATTTTTGTTCATTATATTTTATACAGACTTCTACATGCCATTGAAACCAGTAGACTGTTTTTCTCCTATTCAAATCAAATCAAACTTTATTAGTCACATGCGCCGAAAACAACAAGTGTAGACTTTACCGTAAAATGCTTTACTTTACAAGGCCTGAACCAACAGTGCAGTTCAAGAATAATAAAATATTCACCAAGTAGGCTAAAATAAAAAGTTATTCTGAAAAGTAACATAACAATAACGAGGCTTTATACAGGGGGGCACCGGTACTGAGTCAGGGTGGAGGCTATATACAGGGGGGCACCGGTACCAAGTCAGGGTGGAGGCTATATACAGGGGGCACCGGTACCGAGTCAGGGTGGAGGCTATATACAGGGGGGCACCGGTACCAAGTCAGGGTGGAGGCTATATACAGGGGGGCACCGGTACCGAGTCAGGGTGGAGGCTATATACAGGGGGGCACCGGTACCAAGTCAGGGTGGAGGCTATATACAGGGGGCACCGGTACCGAGTCAGGGTGGAGGCTATATACAGGGGGGCACCGGTACCAAGTCAGGGTGGAGGCTATATACAGGGGGGCACCGGTACCGAGTCAGGGTGGAGGCTATATACAGGGGGGCACCGGTACCAAGTCAGGGTGGAGGCTATATACAGGGGGCACCGGTACCGAGTCAGGGTGGAGGCTATATACAGGGGGGCACTGGTACCGAGTCAGGGTGGAGGCTATATACAGGGGGGCACCGCTACCGAGTCAGGGTGGAGGCTATATACAGGGGGCACCGGTACCGAGTCAGGGTGGAGGCTATATACATGGGGGCACTGGTACCGAGTCAGGGTGGAGGCTATATACAGGGGGCACTGGTACCGAGTCAGGGTGGAGGCTATATACAGGGGGCACTGGTACCGAGTCAATGTGGAGGCTATATACAGGGGGCACTGGTACCGAGTCAATGTGGAGGCTATATACAGGGGGCACTGGTACCGAGTCAATGTGGAGGCTATATACAGGGGGTACCGGTACACAGTCAATGTGGAGGCTATATACAGGGGGTACTGGTACCGAGTCAGGGTGGAGGCTATATACAGGGGGTACCGGTACCGAGTCAGGGTGGAGGCTATATACAGGGGGCACCGGTACCGAGTCAGGGTGGAGGCTATATACAGGGGGCACTGGTACCGAGTCAGGGTGGAGGCTATATACAGGGGGAACTGGTACCGAGTCAAGGTGGGGGCTATATACAGGGGGCACTGGTACCAAGTCAGGGTGGAGGCTATATACAGGGGGGCACCGGTACCGAGTCAGGGTGGAGGCTATATACAGGGGGCACTGGTACCGAGTCAGGGTGGAGGCTATATACAGGGGGCACTGGTACCGAGTCAGGGTGGAGGCTATATACAGGGGGCACTGGTACCGAGTCAGGGTGGAGGCTATATACAGGGGGCACTGGTACCGAGTCAGGGTGGAGGCTATATACAGGGGGCACTGGTACCGAGTCAGGGTGGAGGCTATATACAGGGTGTTACGGTACAGAATCGATGTGGAGGCTATATACAGGGTATTACGGTACAGAGTCAATGTGGAGGCTATATACAGGGTGTTACGGTACAGAGTCAATGTGGAGGCTATATACAGGGGCTACCGGTACCGAGTCAGGGTGGAGGCTATATACATGGGGCACCGGTACCGAGTCAATGTGGAGGCTATATACAGGGGGCACCGGTACTGAGTCAGGATGGAGGCTATATACAGGGGGCACCGGTACTGAGTCAGGGTGGAGGCTATATACAGGGTATTACGGTACAGAGTCAATGTGGAGGCTATATACAGGGTGTTACGGTACAGAGTCAATGTGGTCGTGTTATCAACCCATCCTGGTCGTATCATAACCCATCCTGGTCGTATTAACAACCCATCCTGGTCATATTATCAACCCATCCTGGTCATATTAACAACCCATCCTGGTCGTATTAACAACCCATCCTGGTCATAGTATCAACCCATCCTGGTCGTATTATCAACCCATCCTGGTCATATTAGTAACCGATCCTGGTTATAGTATCAACCCATCCTGGTCGTATTAACAACCCATCCTGGTCGTATTAACAACCCATCCTGGTCATATTATCAACCCATCCTGGTCATATTATCAACCCATCCTGGTCGTATTAACAACCCATCCTGGTCATATTATCAACCCATCCTGGTCATAGTATCAACCCATCCTGGTCATATTATCAACCCATCCTGGTCGTATTAACAACCCATCCTGGTCATATTATCAACCCATCCTGGTCATAGTATCAACCCATCCTTGTTGAATCATCAACCCATCCTGGTCGTATTAACAACCCATCCTGGTCGTATTAACAACCCATCCTGGTCATAGTATCAACCCATCCTGGTCGTATTATCAACCCATCCTGGTCATATTAGTAACCCATCCTGGTTATAGTATCAACCCATCCTGGTCGTATTAACAACCCATCCTGGTCGTATTAACAACCCATCCTGGTCATATTAGTAACCCATCCTGGTTATAGTATCAACCCATCCTGGTCGTATTAACAACCCATCCTGGTCATATTATCAACCCATCCTGGTCATAGTATCAACCCATCCTGGTCATATTAGTAACCCATCCTGGTCGTATTAACAACCCATCCTGGTCATATTATCAACCCATCCTGGTCATAGTATCAACCCATCCTTGTTGAATCATCAACCCATCCTGGTCGTATTAACAACCCATCCTGGTCGTATTAACAACCCATCCTGGTCATAGTATCAACCCATCCTGGTCGTATTATCAACCCATCCTGGTCATATTAGTAACCCATCCTGGTTATAGTATCAACCCATCCTGGTCGTATTAACAACCCATCCTGGTCGTATTAACAACCCATCCTGGTCATATTAGTAACCCATCCTGGTTATAGTATCAACCCATCCTGGTCGTATTAACAACCCATCCTGGTCATATTATCAACCCATCCTGGTCATAGTATCAACCCATCCTGGTCATATTAGTAACCCATCCTGGTCGTATTAACAACCCATCCTGGTTATAGCATCAACCCATCCTGGTTATATTAGTAACCCATTCACACGTTAAAAAAAACGTCTAAACAACGTTGATTCAACTAGTGTGTGCCCAGTGGATTGTGCACGTTGCTATGGTTATAATGTGAATAAATACGTTTTTGATCAGACTCATTGCTTTATGAAGTTTGTTATTGGTATGTAGCCTAGGGCCTACTAGTTGGGCTCCATCTTCCCACAGAGTCTGTTTGGAACAGGATATTTCTGTCATATAGATGGGTAAACTGTCCTGCTATGGGGGACAGTAGATTGGCATAGGCATAGTGATTTGCAGTTTGTTACTCATCTTGTTGGCTGAGGAAAAACTACATGTGGACAGGTATTCCAACATCTGTGAATTCGGTAAGAACGAGGCACGTCGTTGCATCCTCATGTTCTGTTGATGATGAATTTGCCCAAATAGTAAATGTGATTTCTGAAATTCTGAGCACCGTGGTTGGGACGTCCTAATCAAGTTGTAATGTGTGTGTTGGGAGTCGGAGAGCGAGTTCAGGGAGTGAATAATGTCCATAACTACATTGAAACATTATACAAAACAAGAAACATCAATAATGCATAGACTAGAAACAGAAACAATAACACCTGGGGAAGGAACCAAAATGAGCCAGCCACCAATTGTGCAAGTTCTCCCACTTAAAAAGATGAGAGAGGCCTGTAATTTTCATCATAGGTACACTTCAACTATTCAACTAAAAAAATCCAGAAAATCACATTGCAAATTATGGTGGAAAATAAGTATTTGGTCACCTACAAACAAGCAAGATTTCTGGCTCTCACAGACCTCTCTTCTTTAAGAGGCTCCTCTGTCCTCCACTCGTTACCTGTATTAATGGCACCTGTTTGAACTTGTTATCAGTATAAAAGACACCTGTCCACAACCTTTACTTTTTTGCCCCACTGTACATATATATTTGTTACCATCGTTACGCGCATCAGCGCATTATGACGCTCACCTGGACTCCATCACCTCCTTGATTACCTGCTAAAAAATATATATATATATATATATATATATATATATATATATATATATATATATATATATATATATATATATAGCAGGTAATCAAGGAGGTGATGGAGTCCAGGTGAGCGTCAAAATGCGCTGATGCGAGTAACGATGGTGACAGGTGAGCGCCATAAAGAGCAGCCTGGTGACCCAGAGGTCAGAGAGGGAACACACGTGACCGTACCCAAAGCATACGGGTCTGGTAAATTTATTTTTAGTAAAATGTCCGGTGCCTCATTTTCCTCTCTCTATACCTCTGTCTACCTCTAACCCTCCTCTACTGCCTCTCTTTGTCTACCTCTAACCCTCCTCTACTGCCTCTCTCTCTCTGTCTACCTCTAACCCTCCTCTACTGCCTCTCTCTGTCCACCTCTAACCCTCCTCTACTGCCTCTCTCTCTGTCTACCTCTAACCCTCCTCTACTGCCTCTCTCTCTGTCTACCTCTAACCCTCCTCTACTGCCTCTCTCTCTCTGTCTACCTCTAACCCTCCTCTACTGCCTCTCTCTCTCTGTCTACCTCTAACCCTCCTCTACTGCCTCTCTCTCTCTGTCTACCTCTAACCCTCCTCTACTGCCTCTCTCTCTCTGTCTACCTCTAACCCTCCTCTACTGCCTCTCTCTCTCTGTCTACCTCTAACCCTCCTCTACTGCCTCTCTCTCTCTGTCTACCTCTAACCCTCCTCTACTGCCTCTCTCTCTCTGTCTACCTCTAACCCTCCTCTACTGCCTCTCTCTCTCTGTCTACCTCTAACCCTCCTCTACTGCCTCTCTCTCTCTGTCTACCTCTAACCCTCCTCTACTGCCTCTCTCTCGCTGTCTACCTCTAACCCTCCACGGCGGCGCTGTGGACAAGAGGAGAGGAGACTGTTTGGTACAGAGCCACATGATGACAGGACGACTTCATGATGCCAATCTAAGCAGCCGTTGGTTCCCTCCCATTACCAACTTCCTGTTGCGGTTGATATTTTTTCTCTGTGAAAGCACCTGTCAATCAAAGACACGAGCGTATATATCATCAGGCTCAAGCAAATATTTCCCCCTTCCTTTAAACAAGTTCTTACCGAATTCCCTGTCACATTGGGAGTCCCATTGGGCGGCGCACAATTGACCCAATATCGTCCAGGTTTGGCCTGGGGTAGGCCTTCATTGTAAATAAGAATTTGTTCTTAACTGACTTGCCTAGTTTAAATAAAGGTAAACAAAAATATATAATTTGAATAGCTGTAAAAAAAATCTAAATAAAACTGATTTAGTTGAATTACTGTTTGAGGTGATGTAAATATGACTGAGAATCCCAGCAATTTGGGGGACAGACTTTACCTTCGTTGTTACGGTCTGGATCAATGAAGTGTACCCCTGGAGGAGCTGCAAAGATGGTCTATTATATTGACAAGATAGTCGAGTGACCCCTCTAACAATGGAAACGCATGTCCTCAAAGATGGAATGCATGCGGGAGGAGATGAGATCAGCTGGGACCATTCTAGCCAATGAGAGGGCAGATATTTTATTTTTTTAAATGTATTTTTATTTAACTAGGCAAGTCAGTTAAGAACAAATTCTTATTTTCAATGACGGCCTAATAAGTGGGTGGGTTAACTGCCTTGTTCAGGGGCAGATTTTGTACCTTGTCAGCTCGGGGATTTGATCTTGCAACCTTTCGGTTACTAGTCCAACGCTCTAACCACTAGGCTACCCTGCACTCAACCCTATCTTTCTTAACTGACATATATATGCATCGTGACCAATAGGGCCTGACCTATAGCATATCATAATCACATCTATAAATTGGTTATAATAAACTCTGAACACCGTAACACGTGACAGTAAAATGGATGCAGAGGATGTGACAAATAAACTTGAAAAAAAGGGGGAATGTTTACTGGTTACGCAATAAGTAAATGAGATACAGTACCTTCAGAAAGTATTCAGACCCCTTGACCTTTCCCACATTTTGTAATGTTACAGCCTTATTTTATTTTTCTAAAATTCATTCAATTGTTACATTTAATGACAAATAAATAAACTGAAATATTAAATAATAATTTTTTAGACAAAAAAAAATGTATATATATATATATATCACATTATCATAAGTATTCAGACTCTTTACTCAGTACTTTGTTGAAGCACCTTTGGCAGAGATTACATCCTCGAGTCTTCTTGGGTATGATGCTACTAGCTTGGCACACCTGCATTTGGAGAGTTTCTCCCATTCTTCTCTGTAGATCCTCTTAAACTCTGTCAAATTGGATGGGGAGCGTCGCTGCACAGCTATTTTCAGGTCTCTCGAGAGATGTTCGATCGGGTTCAAGTCCGGGGTCTGGCTGGGCCACTCAAGGACATTCAGAGACCTGACCCGAAGCCACTCCTGCGTTGTCTTGGCTGTGTGCTTAGGGTTGTTGTCCTGTTGGAAGGTGAACCTTTTCACCCAGCTTGAGGAAAAGGCGCCAATTCAACAGTGCATTGATGTGTTTCAGAACCACGGACAGCGATCTCGGTCGACCAACAGACTGTAGACCAAACAATCGACCAGTCGACTAAATGGGATTAGCCCTATTGCGCTCACAAGACAAAGTTGTTTAGTTTGTTCTATACACACACACTGTGAGCAAAGACACACCACACACACACAGTTACTATTTGCTCTACCCTGTACCTATTTGGAGGCTAGAGGAAAGGAACCGTTGGCTGGCTTCCTATTGGCTCGGGGAGATGATGCAATCGTATTTGACTGAAGTTCTGGAGTATTCTCTGTATTCCACTGTTACAGTACACAACGCTGTGATTGGTCAGATGGGAGACGAGCTTTACTGTGTTTTAATGCTGATCTGTTTTAGCATTGGAGGAGGGTAATATAATCTTCAGGTAACTTCTAGTGTACCCTAAAATAACCAGTTCAGCGTGACTCACTAGGCTAACCCTGTGCCCTGTGTCCAGCAACACCTTACGACCTGTAATTACCTAACAAGGTCTCTCTAAATCTGATTGGTTAGAGCCTAGACAGCGGCTGAGGGGGAAACGGAATAGAGTAAATGGAATGGCGTCAAAGACATGGTTTTTCATGTGTGTTATACTTTTCCATTCAACTCCAACTTGTTATGAGCTGTCCTCCCCTCAGCAGCCTCCACTGCTGGACAGTGACCCGAGCCTTTGATGGTTAAGTAACAGAACAGTCAGCCAGAACAGCCAGTCAATGTCATTAGGGTTGGAGCGTAGACATAGATTTACTAGAACGGGATCTGGAGCCTCTGACCCTCTGAACTAGAATAGGGTTTCCGTTCTAGGAATTCCATGTCATTAGGGTTGGAGCGTAGACATAGATTTAGTAGAACGGGATCTGGAGCCTCTGACCGTTTAACTAGAATAGGGTTTCCGTTCTAGGAATTCCATGTCATTAGGGTTGGAGCGTAGACATAGATTTACTAGAACGGGATCTGGAGCCTCTGACCGTTTAACTAGAATAGGGTTTCCGTTCTAGGAATTCCATGTCATTAGGGTTGGAGCGTAGACATAGATTTACTAGAACGGGATCTGGAGCCTCTGACCCTCTGAACTAGAATAGGGTTTCCGTTCTAGGAATTCCATGTCATTAGGGTTGGAGGTCACATCAGATTCCGTGGAGTCTTATTGAATCCGAGCCCCCATTAGAACGGTCGTGGAGAAGAAGGCCATTGAGGTCTCCGTTGGCATTTAGCCTCGGTGACCAGGCCATTACGGTCAATTTGCACGCCGTGAAATATCTGCTGCCCCGACGTCCGGCCTAATCCTTAGCTTCCTGAGTGGGGCGATAAGCCGGCCTGGCTCGTTAGAGCTCTTTAGACCTCCTTAACGAGGCGTCGGTGATAAAGCTGGTTCTGGAGCGTGGGGTAGCTAGGCTAACTAGCCTTTAGGTTCCAGGGGAAAGTAGGGGGTGCATTCGGAAAGTATTCAGACCTCTTCTCTTTTTCCACATTTTGTTACGTTACAGCCTTATTTTAAAATAGATTAAAAACATCTATAATCTCCTCAATCTATATGCAATACCTATAATGACAAAGCAAAAACAGGTTTTTAGAAATCTATATATATTGCATTTATATAAGTGTTCAGACCCCTTTACTCAGTACTTTGTTGAAGCACCTTTGGCAGTGATTACAGCATCGAGTCTTCTTGGGTAGGACGCTAGAAGCTTGGCACACCTGTATTTGTGGAGTTTCTCCCATTCTTCTCTGCAGATCCTCTCAAGCTCTGTCAGGTTGGATGGGGAGCGTTGCTGCACAGCTATTTTCAGTTCTCTCCAGAGATTTTCAAGTCCGGGCTCTGGCTGGGCCACTCAAGGACATTCAGAGACTTGTCCCGAAGCCACTCCTGCGTTGTTTTGGCTGTGCGCTTAGGGTCATTGTCCTGTTGGAAGGTGAACCTTCGTCCCCCAGTCTGAGGTCCTGAGCGTTCTGGAGCAGGTTTTCATCAATGATCTCTCAGTTTTTTTCTCAGTCTCTAGCCAAAACCCAAATAGTTTTTTTCAAAATATTAGCTAGCTGGCTAGAATGTATGCACTTTCCATAGCCTGATTGTGTCCAGACTGAGGTAAAATCCATCACAAGCACAATGCATCCCTGACCCCCCCCCCCCCCCCCCCCCCCAAGTGGTCAGCCAGATCGGATTTCAATCAGACCACAAAGCACCTAGACCCGTCTTTTCAATGCAATTTTCGTATCTGATAGCGGAAGTTGCATGTAAGTGTCAAATGTAGACAGGACCAGAAAGACTCGCAGCTGTAATCCCTGCCAAAGGTTACTCTAACATGTTTTGACTCAGGGGGTTGAATAGTTAACTAATCAAGAAATATTAGTGTTTTAGTTTTTATTAATATTTTTACAAATGTTAAAAATGTTCTTCCTGTTTGACACTGTGACCTTCCACCTGCTACACACTGTGACCTTCCGCCTGCTACACACTGTGACCTTCCGCCTGCTACACACTGTGACCTTCCGCCTGCTACACACTGTGACCTTCCGCCTGCTACACACTGTGACCTTCCGCCTGCTACACACTGTGACCTTCCGCCTGCTACACACTGTGACCTTCCGCCTGCTACACCCTGTGACCTTCCGCCTGCTACACACTGTGACCTTCCACCTGCTACACACTGTGACCTTCCGCCTGCTACACACTGTGACCTTCCACCTGCTACACACTGTGACCTTCCGCCTGCTACACACTGTGACCTTCCGCCTGCTACACACTGTGACCTTCCGCCTGCTACACACTGTGACCTTCCGCCTGCTACACACTGTGACCTTCCACCTGCTACACACTGTGACCTTCCGCCTGCTACACACTGTGACCTTCCGCCTGCTACACACTGTGACCTTCCGCCTGCTACACACTGTGACCTTCCGCCTGCTACACACTGTGACCTTCCGCCTGCTACACACTGTGACCTTCCGCCTGCTACACACTGTGACCTTCCGCCTGCTACACACTGTGACCTTCCGCCTGCTACACACTGTGACCTTCCACCTGCTACACACTGTGACCTTCCGCCTGCTACACACTGTGACCTTCCGCCTGCTACACACTGTGACCTTCCGCCTGCTACACACTGTGACCTTCCGCCTGCTACACACTGTGACCTTCCGCCTGCTACACACTGTGACCTTCCGCCTGCTACACACTGTGACCTTCCGCCTGCTACACACTGTGACCTTCCGCCTGCTACACACTGTGACCTTCCGCCTGCTACACACTGTGACCTTCCGCCTGCTACACACTGTGACCTTCCGCCTGCTACACACTGTGACCTTCCGCCTGCTACACACTGTGACCTTCCGCCTGCTACACACTGTGACCTTCCGCCTGCTACACACTGTGACCTTCCGCCTGCTACACACTGTGACCTTCCGCCTGCTACACACTGTGACCTTCCGCCTGCTACACACTGTGGCCTTCCGCCTGCTACACACTGTGACCTTCCGCCTGCTACACACTGTGACCTTCCGCCTGCTACACACTGTGACCTTCCGCCTGCTACACACCGGGTTGTTTTTGAGAGTGGAGAGGAGCCGAGGGGGAATTCTTTCTTCTTCTGTTTTTCCTTACTGTACTGTACCATATTCATCGATTTTTGATGCGTAGGTACAATCGCTTTGGTCCAGTGTCTCGCAAATACTTATTCAAGTGTTTCTAGTGGTTGAATTAAATTATCTTCTAATGACAAGTGGCTTTTATTAGTATTGTGAACCTAGCGACTCAATGTGGCTGGTAGGAAGTAGTATTAGCTGGTAGGAAGTAGTATTAGCTAGTAGGAAGTAGTATTAGCTAGTAGGAAGTAGTATTAGCTAGTAGGAAGTAGTATTAGCTAGTAGGAAGTAGTATTAGCTAGTAGGAAGTATTATTAGCTAGTAGGAAGTAGTATTAGCTGGTAGGAAGTAGTATTAGCTAGTAGGAAGTAGTATTAGCTAGTAGGACGTAGTATTAGCTAGTAGGAAGTAGTATTAGCTAGTAGGAAGTAGTATTAGCTAGTAGGAAGTAGTATTAGCTGGTAGGAAGTAGTATTAGCTGGTAGGAAGTAGTATTAGCTAGTAGGAAGTAGTATTAGCTAGTAGGAAGTAGTATTAGCTGGTAGGAAGTAGTATTAGCTAGTAGGAAGTAGTATTAGCTAGTAGGAAGTAGTATTAGCTAGTAGGAAGTAGTATTAGCTAGTAGGAAGTAGTAATAGCTAGTAGGAAGTAGTATTAGCTGGTAGGAAGTAGTATTAGCTGGTAGGAAGTAGTATTAGCTAGTAGGAAGTAGTATTAGCTAGTAGGAAGTAGTATTAGCTGGTAGGAAGTAGTATTAGCTAGTAGGAAGTAGTATTAGCTGGTAGGAAGTAGTATTAGCTGGTAGGAAGTAGTATTAGCTGGTAGGAAGTAGTTTTAGCTGGTAGGAAGTAGTATTAGCTGGTAGGAAGTAGTATTAGCTGGTAGGAAGTAGTATTAGCTAGTAGGAAGTAGTATTAGCTGGTAGGAAGTAGTATTAGCTGGTAGGAAGTAGTATTAGCTGGTAGGAAGTAGTATTAGCTGGTAGGAAGTAGTATTAGCTGGTAGGAAGTAGTATTAGCTAGTAGGAAGTAGTATTAGCTGGTAGGAAGTAGTATTAGCTGGTAGGAAGTAGTATTAGCTGGTAGGAAGTAGTATTAGCTGGTAGGAAGTAGTATTAGCTGGTAGGAAGTAGTATTAGCTGGTAGGAAGTAGTATTAGCTAGTAGGAAGTAGTATTAGCTGGTAGGAAGTAGTATTAGCTGGTAGGAAGTAGTATTAGCTGGTAGGAAGTAGTATTAGCTGGTAGGAAGTAGTATTAGCTAGTAGGAAGTAGTATTAGCTGGTAGGAAGTAGTATTAGCTGGTAGGAAGTAGTATTAGCTGGTAGGAAGTAGTATTAGCTGGTAGGAAGTAGTATTAGCTAGTAGGAAGTAGTATTAGCTGGTAGGAAGTAGTATTAGCTGTTAGGAAGTAGTATTAGCTAGTAGGAAGTAGTATTAGCTAGTAGGAAGTAGTATTAGCTAGTAGGACGTAGTATTAGCTGGTAGGAAGTAGTATTAGCTAGTAGGAAGTAGTATTAGCTGGTAGGAAGTAGTATTAGCTGGTAGGAAGTAGTATTAGCTTCTTGACTTCAAACATCTCTGTATAATAATCAGTGGTGTATAGTGAAGGCCATATACAACCAAAATAAACATTATTTCTCTTTTTTTTTAATCAATTCACAAGATAGAATAAAAGTGCGTCGGCCAATAAGAATTTAACCTGGGCGATTCTTCAAGTTGGTCAGCTGCCATTGGACGTGACACAACGCGAGCATAACGCGGGCACCCGAAGCAGCTTTCATTTGATTGGTCAATGGCTGATGGCAACGCCGGAAACCCGACGGTCGTAGGGTCGTAGGTCTCCAATCTCGACCTCTATGGGGTCCAATGGAACTCCAGTAAGGAAAGGTCACTCAACAGCCATGAACCTATCAGCACCTCTCTCTCTAGGTGCGTCCCAAATGGCTCCATATTCCCTACTTAGTGCACTACAAATGCACTAAACGTGTTGTACTATATAGGGAATAGGGTATAGTTTGGGACTTTTACCAAATGTGCTATGCTATTACATTTGAACTTTTGACCCCCAGGAACTCTGACTCTAGCATAATCTAAGTGCCTACAGATGGCATGACTGGAAGCTCATTGGTCATTCAGTGTCCTAAACCAATGACCATGCTGCCACGGATATTGCATACTTAAATTGTAATTTTGGCCCCATTTTTAAATTTACTTTTATGATTCTAGTGTTCAAGTGTGAAAAATCTGTTGTCGTGCCCTTGAGCAAGGCACTTCATCCTAATTGCTCCGGGAGCGCTGTACGTTGGAGACATTGTGATCATTGTCACGAAGTCCCACTGGCTCAATTTCGAGTCTCATAGCAAAGGATCTGAATACTTACGTAAATAAGGTATCTGTTTTTTTTATACATTTGCAACAATTTCTAAACCTGTTTTCACTTCGTCATTATTGGGTATCGTGTGTAGATTGACGAGGGAAAAAACTTTTATCCATTTTAGAAAAAAGGTTGTAACAAAATGTGGAAAAACTCAAGGTGTCTGAATATTTGTCTGAATGCAAGTTCAAAGTCAAAGACATAATATCAAACTTCAAACTTTATTCAAATTGCATAAATACATCTCATAATGATGAAGTCTATTCCATGTTAAGAGCAGAAGTCGTGTTCAGGTTGTGTACCGACTGTAGCCTGATAGGAGTCTACCTCTCTCTGGGGAGACCTGATTGGCCTATTAGATGTAACGGGCGCAACACCTTTTTTTTAAATGACCAAACTAATTAGACTTTCAATTATCGTCTCTCTGATCTGTGAATTAGCATATTGTTATATATAATACATCTTCCTCTAAAAACACAAAAACACAAAACAGTACACTTCCTCAAAAATAGTCTGAATTAATCGAAGATACATTTTGTACATTTGATGTTTGGTGAAGTATTTCTCAAGTGAAAAAAAATGTTGTTTGAAAAACTAGTCGTCTGGTTGAATGACAAACACTACATTTAAAGAATTCCCGCCATTGACCAATCACAGATAAAGGGGCGTGGACTTCGGCTACTGAACTTCGACTTCGCCTCGAGATAAAAAATAATGGTGATGCTCGAACAGCCGGACAAACGCTGCCGAACGCCGGGAACGAACATAAAACATCACAAAACGTCGTTATAATAAATGCGTAAACTGTTTAGACTGGGAAGCTTTAGAGTGAAAGCAAACGCAAGTCAGAGGAAGTGTCCTACTGAAATGATGCAGATCTGTTTAGCAGGGTGTGGGCAACTTAGCCTAGGCAGAGGTGTGTGTGTGTGTGTGTGTGTGTGTGTCTTCCAACTGAGCCCACAGTGGAATGTAGTCAAGTGATGTAACAGGAATGCCTCCCCTTCAGGAAACACGGTCAACACACACACACACACACACACACACCCTGGATGAGGTCAACTGATAATAAACTAAGTATGTGGACTTGTTGTTCTAAAAACACTTCACATTAGTCCTACTGTCTGCTGTCTGTGTGAGGTCCCTAATAGTTCAATACACCGTGGTGCACAATGGCCGAATCCCCCGCTACACACCGCTGACGCCATGCCACCGAGGTCTTAGTCACACCAATCAGAGTGATGGGTGCTCAGTTCTCACCCTGAGGAATGGGGTCAAGAGCAGTGATCTGTAACCGAAGAGTTCGAGGAGGACTCCTCTTTGCCACTGTCCTTGTTAAAACAGGCTTTGTGGCAAGACGCACTACTGCTTCCAAACTACCATTCAGATTACTGCTGTCCAAGGGAGGGTGATCTATCTATCTATCTATCTATCTATCTATCTATCTATCTATCTATCTATCTATCTATCTATCTATCTATCTATCTATCTATCTATCTCTCTCTCTCTCTCTCTCTCTCTCTCTCTCTCTCTCTCTCTCTCTCTCTCTCTCTCTCTCTCTCTCTCTCTCTCTCTCTCTCTCTCTCTCTCTCTCTCTCTCTCTCTCTCTCTCTCTCTCTCTCTCTCTCTCTCTCTCTCTCTCTCTCTCTCTCTCTCTCTCTCTCGCTCGTATATATATTTGAAGGGCTTTATTGGCATGGGAAACATGTTAATAAACAATAAATAATATATATGATAATAAACAATAAAAATGAACAGTAAACATTACACTCTCAGAAGTTTCAAAAGAGTAAAGACATTTCAAATGTCATATTATGTCTATGTACACATGGGAAGATAAATGAACATAAATATGGGTTGTATTTACAATTGTGTTTGTTCTTCACTGGTTGCCCTTTTCTCGTGGCAACAGGTCACAAATCTTGCTGCTGTGATGGCACATTGTGGTATTTCACCCAGTAGATATGGGAGTTTATCAAAATTGGGTTTATTTTCAAATTCTTTGTGGATCTGTGTAATCTGAGGGAAATATGTCTCTCTAATATGGTCATACATTGGGCAGGAGGTTAGGAAGTGCAGCTCAGTTTCCACCTCATTTTGTGGGCAGTGTGCACATAGCCTGTCAGGATTATGATCATTAGTGGGTATTGGCCTACATCTGTTCTGCATGCATTATTTGGTGTTTTACGTTGTACACAGAGGATATTTTTGGAGAATTCTGATTTAGTGTCAATTTGGTGTTTTGTCTCATTTAGCGAATTCTTGGTTGGTGAGCAGGACCCCAGACCTCACAACCATAAAGGGCAATAGGGTATCTAATCCAGCCAGGACCGTTCCTCTAACCAGGACACATAGGGTATCTAATCCAGCCAGGACCGTTCCTCTGACCAGGACACATAGGGTCTCTAACCCAGCCAGGACCGTTCCTCTGACCAGGACACAAAGCCAGGACCGTTCCTCTGACCAGGACACATAGGGTCTCTAATCCAGCCAGGACCGTTCCTCTGACCAGGACACAAAGCCAGGACCGTTCCTCTGACCAGGACACATAGGGCCTCTAATGCAGCCAGGACTGTTCCTCTGGCCAGGACACATAGGGTCTCTAATCCAGCCAGGACTGTTCCACTGACCAGGACACATAGGGTATCTAATCCAGCCAAGACTGTTCCTCTGGCCAGGAAACATAGGGTCTCTAATCCAGCCAGGACTGTTCCTCTGGCCAGGACACATAGGGTACCTAATCGAGCCAGGATCGTTCCTCTGGCCAGGACACATAGGGTCTCTAATCCAGCCAGGACTGTTCCTCTGGCCAGGATACATAGGGTCTCTAATCCAGCCAGGACTGTTCCTCTGGCCAGGACACATAGGGTCTCTAATCCAGCCAGGAATGTTCCTCTGTAGATGAGACCATGGATGTGTCCCAAATTACACAATTTTCCCATAGCTGTATGGGCCCTGGTCAGAGGAACAGTCACAGACAGTCACACACAGTCACAGACAGGTTTTTCAGAAACCAACTCCCCTTGAGACAGTTTGGGAGATTGGGGAGAGTTCATATCCCAACTCCCCTTGAGACAGCTTGGGAGATTGGGGAGAGTTCATATCCCAACTCCCCTTGAGACAGCCTGGGAGATTGGGGAGAGTTCATATCCCAACTCCCCTTGAGACAGCTTGGGAGATTGGGGAGAGTTCATATCCCAACTCCCCTTGAGACAGCCTGGGAGATTGGGGAGAGTTCATATCCCAACTCCCCTTGAGACAGCCTGGGAGATTGGGGAGAGTTCATATCCCAACTCCCCTTGAGACAGCCTGGGAGATTGGGGAGAGTTCATATCCCAACTCCCCTTGAGACAGCCTGGGAGATTGGGGACAGGGCAAGGGGCTAGAACCCATACAGGGCTAGAACCCATACAGGGCTAGAACCCATGCAGGGACAACTAGAACCCATACAGGGTTAGAACCCATACAGTGACAACTCTAGAACCCATACAGGGCTAGAACCCATACAGGGCTAGAACCCATACAGGGACAACTCTAGAACCCATACAGGGCTAGAACCCATACAGTGACAACTCTAGAACCCATACAGGGCTAGAACCCATACAGTGACAACTCTAGAACCCATACAGGGCTAGAACCCATACAGGGACAACTTTAGAACCCATACAGGGACAACTCTAGAACCCATACAGGGACAACTCTAGAACCCATACAGGGACAACTCTAGAACCCATACAGGGAAAACTCTAGAACCCATACAGGGACAACTCTAGAACCCATACAGGGACAACTCTAGAACCCATACAGGGACAACTCTAGAAAGACTAGTAGCACACCATTAAAACGCCGGTTCCTTAACCATCGTGTTTAACAACTACCCAACAGCCGCCGTAAAGACAGAGAGACGGGGCATTGAGTTTATACTGCTGGAGGGGGCGAGTTGTTGTGATGAGCGGAAGACTGAGTGGTGTGTGTGTGTGTGTGTGTGTGTGTGTGTGGAGGGGCTCTTCATCTTCAAAACACTGAACCACTTGTTATACGACAACAACACACACATCCACAACACAGCCTCTCACTCCCTGACTGTTCCAAATGGCACCCTATTCCCCTCCGTAGTGCACTACTTTGGACCAGGGTCCTGTACGTAGGAAACAGGGTGTCATTTGAGACAAACGCTAAAGTCTGCCGGGGGGGGGCATGTGCCAGCATAGCATGCCTGTAATCATGTGGGTTAGTTGGCTTCAGGTTTACACAGTCACACCCATTCACCTTGGGGCTCCACTAGCCTGTAGATGCCTGCGTTCATGTACAGGAACTATGAAACAGCTCCACTAGCCTGTAGATGCCTGTGTTCATGTACAGGAACTATGAAACAGCTCCACTAGCCTGTAGATGCCTGTGTTCATGTACAGGAACTATGAAACAGCTCCACTAGCCTGTAGATAGATGCCTGTGTTCATGTACAGGAACTATGAAACAGCTCCACTAGCCTGTAGATAGATGCCTGTGTTCATGTACAGGAACTATGAAACAGCTCCACTAGCCTGTAGATGCCTGTGTTCATGTGCAGGAACTATGAAACAGCTCCACTAGCCTGTAGATAGATGCCTGTGTTCATGTACAGGAACTATGAAACAGCTCCACTAGCCTGTAGATAGATGCCTGTGTTCATGTACAGGAACTATGAAACAGCTCCACTAGCCTGTAGATGCCTGTGTTCATGTGCAGGAACTATGAAACAGCTCCACTAGCCTGTAGATGCCTGTGTTCATGTACAGGAACTATGAAACAGCTCCACTAGCCTGTAGATGCCTGTGTTCATGTACAGGAACTATGAAACAGCTCTACTAGCCTGTAGATGCCTGTGTTCATGTACAGGAACTATGAAACAGCTCTACTAGCCTGTAGATGCCTGTGTTCATGTACAGGAACTATGAAACAGCTCCACTAGCCTGTAGATGCCTGTGTTCATGTACAGGAACTATGAAACAGCTCCACTAGCCTGTAGATGCCTGTGTTCATGTACAGGAACTATGAAACAGCTCCACTAGCCTGTAGATGCCTGTGTTCATGTACAGGAACTATGAAACAGCTCCACTAGCCTGTAGATGCCTGTGTTCATGTACAGGAACTATGAAACAGCTCCACTAGCCTGTAGATGCCTGTGTTCATGTACAGGAACTATGAAACAGCTCCACTAGCCTGTAGATGCCTGTGTTCATGTACAGGAACTATGAAACAGCTCCACTAGCCTGTAGATGCCTGTGTTCATGTACAGGAACTATGAAACAGCTCCACTAGCCTGTAGATGCCTGTGTTCATGTACAGGAACTATGAAACAGCTCCACTAGCCTGTAGATGCCTGTGTTCATGTACAGGAACTATGAAACAGCTCCACTAGCCTGTAGATGCCTGTGTTCATGTACAGGAACTATGAAACAGCTCCACTAGCCTGTAGATGCCTGTGTTCATGTACAGGAACTATGAAACAGCTCCACTAGCCTGTAGATGCCTGTGTTCATGTACAGGAACTATGAAACAGCTCCACTAGCCTGTAGATGCCTGTGTTCATGTACAGGAACTATGAAACAGCTCCACTAGCCTGTAGATGCCTGTGTTCATGTACAGGAACTATGAAACAGCTCCACTAGCCTGTAGATGCCTGTGTTCATGTACAGGAACTATGAAACAGCTCCACTAGCCTGTAGATGCCTGTGTTCATGTACAGGAACTATGAAACAGCTCCACTAGCCTGTAGATGCCTGTGTTCATGTACAGGAACTATGAAACAGCTCCACTAGCCTGTAGATGCCTGTGTTCATGTGCAGGAATTGTCATGCTGAAAGACCCAACCACGTTTCATCTTCAATGCCCTTGCTGATGGAAGGAGGTTTTCACGCAAAATCTCACGATACATGGCCCTATTCATTCTTTCCTTTACACGGATCAGTCCCTTTGCAGAAAAACAGCCCCAAAGCATGATGTTTCCACCCCCATGCTTCACAGTAGGTATGGTGTTCTTTGGATGCAACTCAGCATTCTTTGTCCTCCAAACACGACGAGTTGAGTTTTTACCAAAAAGTTATATTTTGGTTTCATCTGACCATATGACATTCTCCCAATCTTCTTCTGGATCATCCAAATGCTCTCTAGCAAACTTCAGACGGGCCTGGACATGTACTGTCTTAAGCAGGGGGACACGTCTGGCACTGCAGGATTTGAGTCCCTGGCGGCGTAGTGTGTTACTGATGGTAGGCTTTGTTACTTTGGTCCCAGCTCTCTCCAGGTCATTCACTAGGTCCCCCCGTGTGGTTCTGAGATTTTTGCTCACCGTTCTTGTGATCATTTTGACCCCACGGGGTGAGATCTTGCGTGGAGCCCCAGATTGAGGGAGATTATCAGTGGTCTTGTATGTCTTCCATTTCCTAATAATTGTTCCCACAGTTGATTTCTTCAAACCAAACTGCTTACCAATTCAGCCTTCCCAGCCTGGTGCAGGTCTACAATTTTGTTTCTGGTGTCCTTTGACAGCTCTTTGGTCTTGGCCATAGTGGAGTTTGGAGTGTGACTGTTTGAGGTTGTGAACAGGTGTCTTTTATACTGATAACAAGTGCAAACAAGTGCCATTAATACAGGTAACGAGTGGAGGACAGAGGAGCCTCTTAAAGAAGAAGTTACAGGTCTGTGAGAGCCAGAAATCTTGCTTGTTTGTAGGTGACCAAATACTTATTTTCCACCATAATTTGCAAATAAATTCATTAAAAATCCTACAATGTGATTTTCTGGATTTTTTTTTCTCATTTTGTCTGTCATATTTGAAGTGTACCTATGATGAAAATTACAGGCCTCTCTCATCTTTTTAAGTGGGAGAACTTGCACAATTAGTGGCTAACTAAATATTTTTTTGCCCCACTGTACATAGGGAATAGGGTGCCATAGGGCTCTGGTCTAAAGTAGTGCACTATATAGGGAATAGGGTGCAATAGGGCTCTGGTCTAAAGTGGTGCACTAGATAGGCTACCCTTTGTATCGCAGTATTCCACACTGTAAAATTGTATTGCTGGGTTTTTATTGAGCAATGTTGCAGCCACGTCACGATGACCCCAAATGGCTTCTTCTGCTCCATATGGAGAGCCAATGGGGAGGCAGGAATGGAATTACAGTTTTTGATTTATTTAACTAGGCAAGTCAGTTAAGAACAAATTCTTATTTACAATGACGGCCTACCCTCGGCCAAACCCGGACGACCCTGGGCCAATTGTTCACCAGCCTATAGGACTCCCAATCACGGCCGGTTGTGATATATCCTGGAATCGAACCAGGGTCTGTAGTGACGCCTCTAGCACTGAGATGCAGTGCCTTAGACAGCTGCGCCTCTTGGAAGGGAGGGAGCAATCCTCTGTTAGGACGTGGGGGAATTGCGTCATTGGTCGTTTATTTTCCCCAAACGGAGCGAGTTCCGTCACGGGTTAGCCGGGCCTCTCTTTCCCCTCCGTCTCTCTCCCCCATCCCCCTCTCTCTCTCTCTCTCTCTTTCTCCCCTTTCTCCTCCGTCTCTCTCCCCCATCCCCACTCTCTCTCTCTCTTTCCTCTCCCCTCCGTCTCTCTCCCCCATCCCCCCTCTCTCTCTCTCTCTCTCTCTTTCCTCTCCCCTCCGTCTCTCTCCCCCATCCCCCCTCTCTTTCTCCCCTTTCTCCTCCGTCTCTCTCCCCCATCCCCACTCTCTCTCTCTCTTTCCTCTCCCCTCCGTCTCTCCTAGTCGTGATTTGCGGTAAAGTTCTGCCCAGGGCTCAGTGTGAAATGTAGCCGTCATGCTGAGGTTGGCGCTGGCGCACACTACGCTCTTAATCTCTGGACGGTTGCTAGGCGATGGCAGTTAACCGTCCTCCTGACGGTTCTAAACTTCTTTTTTTTTTAGGCGCGTCAACTCACATTGTCTCTGTCAACACACGGCCCTCCAGTAACACATTGGCTCTGTCAACACATGGCCCTCCACTAACACATTGTCTCTGTCAACACACGGCCCGTCATCACTAACACATTGTCTCTGTCAACACAGGGCCCTCCACTAACACATTGTCTCTGTCAACACACAGCCCTCCATTAACACATTGTTTTCTGACCACAACTGGATGGACCCTGAAAGATTCACTGTGGGAATAAATATCATCGACTGACAAAAAACTCCTGGGAAAATTAAAGTCTTAATGCAAATGAAGGCATCAAGTTGTTTCATAGAGGAAACTCTCACTCATCCATTTGTTATGATGCATTCTGAAGCAACGTGACTTCCCTGACTTGTCTGATAATCAGTGAATACGATGTTGTTTCACTGAATCTCTGTCTGTACAGCTGGTTCATTCTCTGGCTATTATAGAGGAGGTGTACAGCTCATCACTGAATAGAAACATTGTAGGCTTTTTATTTTGCTCAATCGCCTAGGCAACTCAAAGCCAGCGGAGGTTGTGAGATATGAACAGGAGACTGACATGCTTTAGAAAATACAGATTGCTATTATGTTCTATCAGTATCATGGTGAAGATGGTCTCAATTAAAGACCATACGCCTGCTCCCTAACAATGTGGAGTGATGGAAAGACCCTACGCCTGCTCCCTAACAACGTGGAGTGATGGAAAGACCCTACGCCTGCTCCCTAACAACGTGGAGTGATGGAAAGACCCTACGCCTGCTCCCTAACAACGTGGAGTGATGGAAAGACCCTACGCCTGCTCCCTAACAACGTGGAATGATGGAAAGACCCTACGCCTGCTCCCTAACAACGTGGAGTGAAGGAAAGAAAGCGCTGAGATCAAAACATCACGGCCCTTGCCTTGGGCTCTGTTTCAAAATACGTTTTTGTATAACAGCAATTCCACATGTTGCTGTGACCTTAAGTTATAAACAAACATTATTTGTGTTCTTGTTATTTCATTATATACTATAAAATGTGTTGATCAGAGTAGCCCACGTGTGTCTTACCTGTTTTACTGAACTAAAGTATCTATTGATTTCATTAGCATGATGCAGCCATGTAGCATATATAGCATATGTCACGTCCTTCAACTCATTCTGTTCTTTTGAAAATACACTTTTATTTAGTCTTATACTGTTTCTTAGGACCTGGATAAAATGGATTCAAAATAGTTTATTTGTCACGGTTCATATTCAATGGATTTAATCAGAGAGTCATCCGCCCACGACTACTCTCTATAGAAAAGGCTTATCATCCAGGCGAGAATGTGGTAAAGATGAGACTGTATGAGTTGGATCCTAAAAAACATCCCTGATAGCAATCAGATTGAAGACAAGAGGTTAAGTGGGAACATAAATACAACACTTTTCCACTGATTCTCCTCCTCTTTGTCCTGCTACGTAGGGAGGGAGGGAGGGAGGTAGGTAGGGAGGTAGGGAGGGAGGGAGGTAGGGAGGTAGGGAGGTAGGTAGGGAGGGAGGGAGGTAGGGAAGTAGGTAGGGAGGGAGGGAGGTAGGTAGGGAGGTAGAGAGAGGTAGAGGGAGGGAGGGAGGGAGGGAGGGAGAGAGGGAGAGAGAGAGAGAGAGAGATGGAGACACCCAGGGTGCATCTCACAGGTTTATTGTCTGTGTCCTAAGCTGGCTATGTTTCTAACGGCTCTCCCTCTGGCTTTAGTTAACCAGATTAACTTTGAAGACAGCATGGTACATATCAATAGTCTTGAGTGGCTTCTTCTCCTTCCCCTTCACTCTTCTCCTTCCCCTTCACTCTTCTCCTTCCCCTTCACTCTTCTCCTTCCCCTTCACTCTTCTCCTTCCTCTTCACTCTTCTCCTTCCTCTTCACTCTTCTCCTTCCTCTTCACTCTTCTCCTTCCCCTTCACTCTTCTCCTTCATCTTCACTCTTCTCCTTCCCCTTCACTCTTCTCCTTCCTCTTCACTGACCTGATATTGGAAGTAACATATTACCTTGTCTGATCATCAGTTGGCAGTGGTGATGAAGGAAAGGAGACAACCATTTTCTCTAGATACTACACCACTTTGGACTCCTGTAGCTACAGACTGGATGTAAGGATGACTGATGGGTCCTGTAACTACAGACTGGATGACTGATGACTCCTGTAACTACAGACTGGATGTAAGGATGACTGATGACTCCTGTAACTACAGACTGGATGTAAGGATGACTCATGACTCCTGTAACTACAGACTGGATGTAAGGATGACTGATGACTCCTGTAACTACAGACTGGATGTAAGGATGACTGATGACTCCTGTAACTACAGACTGGATGTAAGGATGACTGATGACTTCTGTAACAACAGACTGGATGACTGATGACTCCTGTAACTACAGACTGGATGACTGATGACTCGTGTAACTACAGACAGGATGTAAGGATGACTGATGACTCCTGTAACTACAGACTGGATGACTGATGACTCCTGTAACTACAGACTGGATGTAAGGATGACTGATCACTCCTGTAACTACAGACTGGATGTAAGGATGACTGATGACTCCTGTAACTACAGACTGGATGACTGATGACTCCTGTAACTACAGACTGGATGTAAGGATGACTGATGACTCCTGTAACTACAGACTGGATGTAAGGATGACTGATGACTCCTGTAACTACAGACTGGATGACTGATGACTCCTGTAACTACAGACTGGATGTAAGGATGACTGATGACTCCTGTAACTATAGACTGGATGACTGATGACTCCTGTAACTACAGACTGGATGTAAGGATGACTGATGACTCCTGTAACTACAGACTGGATGACTGATGACTCCTGTAACTACAGACTTGATGTAAGGATGACTGATGACTCCTGTAACTACAGACTGGATGTAAGGATGACTGATGACTCCTGTAACTACAGACTGGATGACTGATGACTCCTGTAACTACAGACTGGATGACTGATGACTCCTGTAACTACAGACTGGATGTAAGGATGACTGATCACTCCTGTAACTACAGACTGGATGTAAGGATGACTGATGACTCCTGTAACTACAGACTGGATGACTGATGACTCCTGTAACTACAGACTGGATGTAAGGATGACTGATGACTCCTGTAACTACAGACTGGATGTAAGGATGACTGATGACTCCTGTAACTACAGACTGGATGACTGATGACTCCTGTAACTACAGACTGGATGTAAGGATGACTGATGACTCCTGTAACTACAGACTGGATGACTGATGACTCGTGTAACTACAGACAGGATGTAAGGATGACTGATGACTCCTGTAACTACAGACTGGATGACTGATGACTCCTGTAACTACAGACTGGATGTAAGGATGACTGATCACTCCTGTAACTACAGACTGGATGTAAGGATGACTGATGACTCCTGTAACTACAGACTGGATGACTGATGACTCCTGTAACTACAGACTGGATGTAAGGATGACTGATGACTCCTGTAACTACAGACTGGATGTAAGGATGACTGATGACTCCTGTAACTACAGACTGGATGACTGATGACTCCTGTAACTACAGACTGGATGACTGATGACTCCTGTAACTACAGACTGGATGTAAGGATGACTGATCACTCCTGTAACTACAGACTGGATGTAAGGATGACTGATGACTCCTGTAACTACAGACTGGATGACTGATGACTCCTGTAACTACAGACTGGATGTAAGGATGACTGATGACTCCTGTAACTACAGACTGGATGTAAGGATGACTGATGACTCCTGTAACTACAGACTGGATGTAAGGATGACTGATGACTCCTGTAACTACAGACTGGATGACTGATGACTCCTGTAACTACAGACTGGATGTAAGGATGACTGATCACTCCTGTAACTACAGACTGGATGTAAGGATGACTGATGACTCCTGTAACTACAGACTGGATGACTGATGACTCCTGTAACTACAGACTGGATGACTGATGACACCTGTAACTAGAGACTGGATGACTGATGACTCCTGTAACTACAGACTGGATGACTGATGACACCTGTAACTAGAGACTGGATGTAAGGTTGACTCCTGTTTCTTCCAGCTGATACTGCTGCTCGTCCACTTCTCCCTATTGATCCTCGAGCCCTAGATCCATGATATTATTGACATTGTTATGGTAAGGTTATATATATATATATATGAGAGAGAGAGAGAGTATTGAGAAAACGCCAGAAGGTTACACACTGTTGACAGGTCGTCACTACACAGAGGCGTCCCTCAGAGTTCTTGTAAATACTACCAGCCACCTAGAAAGTTTTGCTTTAGCCCAGATAGGTAGTTATGAGGTTGGGAATCTACCCAGAAACCGTTTCAGGCAGTCAAGTTAGAGGAGCTAGCTTGTCTTAACTATCTCAGCCGGCATGGTTAGTCGACTTTAGAAAAGCAAGCAATTACTAAATGTACCGAATTAAACTCAAATTTCTTTAAATCTTTAACCCAGATTTGAGCAGAGTTGCAGTATATTTAGTTTCTTTAAAATAAATAACCTCCAGGTTGGAGGATACAGACGGCTCCAGAAGTATGCTAAGATCTGCAGAAAAAAAAAACATAAAATTAAGCATAATGATTATTATAGATTCCAGGAAATACTCACATCCTTTTTCCCCCTCAGATTTCGGGGGGTGGGGGGGGGGGGTGTTTGACGCCCCTGATTACAAATGTTCTTGGACCCTCGACAGCAATCCTCACATCCTTTTCCCCCTCAGATTTCGGGGGGTGGGGGGGGGTGTTTGACGTCCCTGATTACAAATGTTCTTGGACCCTCGACAGCAATCCTCACATCCTTTTCCCCCTCAGATTTCGGGGGGTGGGGGGGGGGGTGTTTGACGTCCCTGATTACAAATGTTCTTGGACCCTCGACAGCAATCCTCACATCCTTTTCCCCCTCAGATTTCGGGGGGTGGGGGGGGTGTTTGACGTCCCTGATTACAAATGTTCTTGGACCCTCGACAGCAAGCAGCACCGTTGGGAGTCTTTAACTCTGCTCTTCTTGAGTGTCATATTGAAAAAGCCCTAAAAAAGAAAATAACACCCAGAAAGCCTGTTGATTGATTGTTGATGATTCCAGTCAATTCCAGTCAATTTGGGACATTTTATTCAAAACTGAACACTTATTTTTTAAATATATTTTTTAATAATGATTTCAATCCATTTCCAAAGTTGACTGCGGGGTCGTTGTTCCATTTCATGACACCCGCCACATAATCAGAGGAGTGGAGCTCAGCCCTGGAGAACTACCACGTCTAGGTTCTGTCCTTACAACCTGGACAAGTAGCCGATTATTTCACACGTTTCATATAGCCAGCCTCCCTTCACAGCCCACCACGCTCTCTCTCTCTGTCTCTCTGTCTCTCTCTCTCTCTGTCTCTCTGTCTCTCTCTCTGTCTCTCTCTCTCTCTCTCTTTCTCTCTCTCTCTCTCTGTCTCTCTGTCTCTCTCTCTGTCTCTCTCTCTCTCTCTCTCTGTCTCTCTGTCTCTCTCTCTCTCTGTCTCTCTGTCTCTCTCTCTGTCTCTCTCTCTCTCTCTCTCTCTCTCTCTCTCTCTCTCTCTCTGTCTCTCTGTCTCTGTCTCTCTCTCTCTGTCTCTCTCTCTCTGTCTCTCTCTCTGTCTCTCTCTCTCTCTCTCTGTCTCTCTCTCTCTCTCTCTCTGTCTCTCTCTCTCTGTCTCTCGCTCTCTCTCTCTCTCTCTCTCTCAGAATGATCCCGTTCTACAGTCCACTG
Source organism: Oncorhynchus mykiss (assembly GCF_013265735.2). NCBI lineage: Eukaryota > Metazoa > Chordata > Actinopteri > Salmoniformes > Salmonidae > Oncorhynchus > Oncorhynchus mykiss. The sequence continues at coordinate 5,260,803 of NC_048575.1, forward strand.
TCATACAGGTTCTGTTGAGCTTCCCTACCTGACCGTAAGATGACATGCACAACGTGACCAAAAGTATGTAGACACCTGCTCGTCCAACATCTCATTCCAGAAACATGGGTATTAATATGTAGTTGGTCCCCCCTTTGCTGCTATAACAGCCTCCACTCTTCTGGGAAGGCTTTCCACTAGATGTTGGAACATTGCTGCTATAACAGCCTCCATCCACTCTTCTGGGAAGGCTTTCCACTAGATGTTGGAACATTGCTGCTATAACAGCCTCCACTCTTCTGGGAAGGCTTTCCACTAGATGTTGGAACATTGCTGCTATAACAGCCTCCACTCTTCTGGGAAGGCTTTCCACTAGATGTTGGAACATTGCTGCTATAACAGCCTCCACTCTTCTGGGAAGGCTTTCCACTAGATGTTGGAACATTGCTGCTATAACAGCCTCCACTCTTCGGGAAAGGCTTTCCACTAGATGTTGGAACATTGCTGTGGGGACTTGCTTCCATTCAGCCACAAGAGCATTAGTGAGGTCGGGCACTGATGTTGAGCGATCAGTCCTCCTGGCTCGCAGTCGGCGTTCCAATTGATCCCAAAGGTGTTCGATGGGGTTGAGGTCAGGGAGCAGGATTTAGGCTATATATATATTATATCTATATATTTCTACATTTACATATGTATTAATTTACATGTTTCCCATCCTGCCTTATTGCCTATGTTCTAACATGTTTGGATCCATTTTCTGTTTTTCTTATAAAGTGGGCAGCAGAACTAAGTGTTTAAAAAAGATATATATACACAGTGCCTTGCGAAAGTATTCGGCCCCCTTGAACTTTGCGACCTTTTGCCACAAAAGGTGGCGCTACAAAGTATTAACTTAAGGGGGCTGAATAATTTTGCACGCCCAATTTTTCAGTTTTTGATTTGTTAAAAAAGTTTGAAATATCCAATAAATGTCGTTCCACTTCATGATTGTGTCCCACTTGTTGTTGATTCTTCACAAAAAAATACAGTTTTATATCTTTATGTTTGAAGCCTGAAATGTGGCAAAAGGTCGCAAAGTTCAAGGGGGCCGAATACTTTCGCAAGGCACTGTATATATATTAGTTCAATTAAATATATATTTCCAAACTGAGTAGTGCTCAGAACAGTGTTACATAGCCTAGATACAGCGTGTGTGTGTGTGTGTGTGTGTGTGTGTGTGTGTGTGTGCTATGAAAGGTCTTTAGAGGTGAAGTCTCCCAGGCTAATAAACACCATCACAACTATATTAATCTGTAGGAACAGGCTACATGACACGCTCTGTACTCTGGGTTAAAATGTGGTGCTTCGGTTGAATTCATTTCTCATTTCCAGCCCACTGCCCAAGACGTTTGTCTCAGTGTCACTGTTGTACTGTCCAATGACACGACTACTATATAAGATAGGATCAACGCTGAGCCTATAGATAATGGAGTCGATGGCATGACGCCCTGCTGTTTATAGAAGCTCTGTGACAGAGCAGAGATGACATTACGCCCTGCTGTTTATAGAAGCCCTGTGACAGAGCAGAGATGACATTACACCCTGCTGTTTATAGAAGCTCTGTGACAGAGCAGAGATGACATTATGCCCTGCTGTTTATAGAAGCTCTGTGACAAAGCAGAGATGACATTACGCCCTGCTGTTTATAGAAGCTCTGTGACAGAGCAGAGATGACATTACGCCTGTGACAGAGCAGAGATGACATTACGCCCTGCTGTTTATAGAAGCTCTGTGACAAAGCAGAGATGACATTACGCCCTGCTGTTTATAGAAGCTCTGTGACAGAGCAGAGATGACATTACGCCCTGCTGTTTATAGAAGCCCTGTGACAGAGCAGAGATGACATTACGCCTGTGACAGAGCAGAGATGACATGACGCCCTGCTGTTTATAGAAGCTCTGTGACAGAGCAGAGATGACATTACGCCCTGCTGTTTATAGAAGCCCTGTGACAGAGCAGAGATGACATTATGCCCTGCTGTTTATAGAAGCTCTGTGACAGAGCAGAGATGACATTACGCCTGTGACAGAGCAGAGATGACATGACGCCCTGCTGTTTATAGAAGCTCTGTGACAGAGCAGAGATGACATTACACCCTGCTGTTTATAGAAGCTCTGTGACAGAGCAGAGATGACATTACGCCCTGCTGTTTATAGAAGCCCTGTGACAGAGCAGAGATGACATGACGCCCTGCTGTTTATAGAAGCTCTGTGACAGAGCAGAGATGACATTACACCCTGCTGTTTATAGAAGCCCTGTGACAGAGCAGAGATGACATTATGCCCTGCTGTTTATAGAAGTCATGTATAGAGACTACAGCCCAGGTGGGGACATGCTGCTGTTAGAATACCCATCAGATGGACTATGAAGGTTCTGCTAGCAGCCCAACACTAAGCAGGACTTGTTGGAGAGACAACACTGTGTGTGTGAGGTTGTTGGGCAGGTTCTGCTAGCAGCCCAACACTAAGCAGGACTTGTTGGAGAGACAACACTGTGTGTGTGAGGTTGTTGGGCGGGTTCTGCTAGCAGCCCAACACTAAGCAGGACTTGTTGGAGAGACAACACTGTGTGTGTGAGGTTGTTGGGCAGGTTCTGCTAGCAGCCCAACACTAAGCAGGACTTGTTGGAGAGACAACACTGTATGTGTGAGGTTGTTGTGCAGGTTCTGCTAGCAGCCCAACACTAAGCAGGACTTGTTGGAGAGACAACACTGTGTGTGTGAGGTTGTTGGGCAGGTTCTGCTAGCAGCCCAACACTAAGCAGGACTTGTTGGAGAGACAACACTGTGTGTGTGAGGTTGTTGGGCGGGTTCTGCTAGCAGCCCAACACTAAGCAGGACTTGTTGGAGAGACAACACTGTGTGTGTGAGGTTGTTGGGCAGGTTCTGCTAGCAGCCCAACACTAAGCAGGACTTGTTGGAGAGACAACACTGTATGTGTGAGGTTGTTGTGCAGGTTCTGCTAGCAGCCCAACACTAAGCAGGACTTGTTGGAGAGACAACACTGTGTGTGTGAGGTTGTTGTGCAGGTTCTGCTAGCAGCCCAACACTAAGCAGGACTTGTTGGAGAGACAACACTGTGTGTGTGAGGTTGTTGGGCAGGTTCTGCTAGTCTACTGAAACTGAGAGCAGCACCAGGACATGTAGAGACCCTGAGAGCAGCACCAGGACATGTAGAGACCCTGAGAGCAGCACCAGGACATGGAGAGACCCTGAGAGCAGCACCAGGACATGTAGAGACCCTGAGAGCAGCACCAGGACATGTGAAGACCCTGAGAGCAGCACCAGGACATGGAGAGACCCTGAGAGCAGCACCAGGACATGTAGAGACCCTGAGAACAGCACCAAGACATGTAGAGACCCTGAGAGCAGCACCCGGACATGGAGAGACCCTGAGAGCAGCACCCGGACATGGAGAGACCCTGAGAGCAGCACCAGGACATGTAGAGACCCTGAGAACAGCACCAGGACATGTAGAGACCCTGAGAGCAGCACCAGGACATGTAGAGACCCTGAGAGCAGCACCAGGACATGTAGAGACCCTGAGAGCAGCACCAGGACATGTAGAGACCCTGAGAGCAGCACCAGGACATGGAGAGACCCTGAGAGCAGCACCAGGACATGTAGAGACCCTGAGAACAGCACCAAGACATGTAGAGACCCTGAGAGCAGCACCAAGACATGTAGAGACCCTGAGAGCAGCACCAGGACATGTAGAGACCCTGAGAGCAGCACCAGGACATGTAGAGACCCTGAGAGCAGCACCAGGACATGTAGAGACCCTGAGAGCAGCACCAGGACATGTAGAGACCCTGAGAACAGCACCAGGACATGTAGAGACCCTGAGAGCAGCACCAGGACATGGAGAGACCCTGAGAACAGCACCAGGACATGGAGAGACCCTGAGAACAGCACCAGGACATGTAGAGACCCTGAGAACAGCACCAGGACATGGAGAGACCCTGAGAACAGCGCCAGGACATGGAGAGACCCTGAGAGCAGCACCAGGACATGTAGAGACCCTGAGAGCAGCACCAGGACATGTGGAGACCCTGAGAAAGCACCAGGACATGGAGAGACCCTGAGAGCAGCACCCGGACATGGAGAGACCCTGAGAGCAGCACCAGGACATGTAGAGACCCTGAGAACAGCACCAGGACATGTAGAGACCCTGAGAGCAGCACCAGGACATGGAGAGACCCTGAGAACAGCACCAGGACATGGAGAGACCCTGAGAACAGCACCAGGACATGTAGAGACCCTGAGAACAGCACCAGGACATGGAGAGACCCTGAGAACAGCGCCAGGACATGGAGAGACCCTGAGAGCAGCACCAGGACATGTAGAGACCCTGAGAGCAGCACCAGGACATGTGGAGACCCTGAGAAAGCACCAGGACATGGAGAGACCCTGAGAGCAGCACCAGGACATGTAGAGACCCTGAGAAAAGCACCAGGACATGTAGAGACCCTGAGAGCAGCACCAGGACATGGAGAGACCCTGAGAACAGCACCAGGACATGGAGAGACCCTGAGAACAGCACCAGGACATGTAGAGACCCTGAGAACAGCACCAGGACATGGAGAGACCCTGAGAACAGCGCCAGGACATGGAGAGACCCTGAGAGCAGCACCAGGACATGTAGAGACCCTGAGAGCAGCACCAGGACATGTGGAGACCCTGAGAAAGCACCAGGACATGGAGAGACCCTGAGAGCAGCACCCGGACATGGAGAGACCCTGAGAGCAGCACCAGGACATGTAGAGACCCTGAGAACAGCACCAGGACATGTAGAGACCCTGAGAGCAGCACCAGGACATGGAGAGACCCTGAGAGCAGCACCAGGACATGTAGAGACCCTGAGAGCAGCACCAGGACATGTAGAGACCCTGAGAGCAGCACCAGGACATGTAAAGACCCTGAGAGCAGCACCAGGACATGTAAAGACCCTGAGAGCAGCACCAGGACATGTAGAGACCCTGAGAGCAGCACCAGGACATGGAGAGACCCTGAGAACAGCACCAGGACATGTAGAGACCCCGAGAGCAGCACCAGGACATGGAGAGACCCTGAGAGCAGCACCAGGACACGGAGAGACCCTGAGAGCAGCACCAGGACATGGAGAGACCCTGAGAGCAGCACCAGGACATGTAGAGACCCTGAGACAGCACCAGGACATGTAGAGACCCTGAGAACAGCACCAGGACATGTAGAGACCCTGAGAGCAGCACCAGGACATTGGAGAGACCCTGAGAACAGCACCAGGACATGTAGAGACCCTGAGAGCAGCGCCAGGACATGTAGAGACCCTGAGAACAGCACCAGGACATGGGGAGACCCTGAGAACAGCACCAGGACATGGAGAGACCCTGAGAGCAGCACCAGGACATGTAGAGACCCTGAGAGCATCACCAGGACATGTAGAGACCCTCAGAGCAGCACCAGGACATGTGGAGACCCTGAGACAGCACCAGGACATGGAGAGACCCTGAGACAGCACCAGGACATGGAGAGACCCTGAGAGCAGCACCCGGACATGTAGAGACCCTGAGAGCAGCACCAGGACATGTAGAGACCCTGAGAGCAGCACCAGGACATGTAGAGACCCTGAGAGCAGCACCAGGACATGTAGAGACCCTGAGAGCAGCACCAGGACATGTAGAGACCCTGAGAGCAGCACCAGGACATGGAGAGACCCTGAGAGCAGCACCAGGACATGGAGAGACCCTGAGAGCAGCACCAGGACATGGAGAGACCCTGAGAGCAGCACCAGGACATGGAGAGACCCTGAGAGCAGCACCAGGACATGTAGAGACCCTGAGAGCAGCACCAGGACATGTAGAGACCCCGAGAGCAGCACCAGGACATGTAGAGACCCCGAGAACAGCACCAGGACATGGAGAGACCCTGAGAACAGCACCAGGACATGTGGAGACCCTGAGACAGCACCAGGACATGTAGAGACCCTGAGAGCAGCACCAGGACATGTAGAGACCCTGCGAGCAGCACCAAGACATGTGGAGACCCTGAGAGCAGCACCAGGACATGTAGAGACCCTGAGAACAGCACCAGGACATGTAGAGACCCTGAGAACAGCACCAGGTCATGGAGAGACCCTGAGAGCAGCACCAGGACATGGAGAGACCCTGAGAGCAGCACCAGGACATGTAGAGACCCTGAGAGCAGCACCAGGACATGTAGAGACCCTGAGAACAGCACCAGGACATGTAGAGACCCTGAGAGCAGCACCAGGACATGTAGAGACCCTGAGAGCAGCACCAGGACATGGAGAGACCCTGGGAGCAGCACCAGGACATGTAGAGACCCTGAGAGCAGCACCAGGACATGTAGAGACCCTGAGAGCAGCACCAGGACATGTAGAGACCCTGAGAACAGCACCAGGACATGGAGAGACCCTGAGAACAGCACCAGGACATGGAGAGACTCTGAGAACAGCACCAGGACATGTAGAGACCAGTAGAGCAGCACCAGGACATGTAGAGACCCTGAGAGCAGCACCAGGACATTTAGAGACCCTGAGAGCAGCACCAGGACATGGAGAGACCCTGAGAACAGCACCAGGACATGGAGAGACCCTGAGAGCAGCACCAGGACATGTAGAGACCCTGAGAGCAGCACCAGGACATGTAGAGACCCTGCGAGCAGCACCAAGACATGTGGAGACCATGAGACAGCACCAGGACATGGAGAGACCCTGAGAGCAGCACCAGGACATGTAGAGACCCTGAGAGCAGTACCAGGACATGTAGAGACCCTGAGAGCAGCACCAGGACATGTAGAGACCCCGAGAGCAGCACCAGGACATGTAGAGACCCTCAGAGCAGCACCAGGACATGTGGAGACCCTGAGACAGCACCAGGACATGGAGAGACCCTGAGAGCAGCACCAGGACATGTAGAGACCCTGAGAGCATCACCAGGACATGTAGAGACCCTCAGAGCAGCACCAGGACATGTGGAGACCCTGAGACAGCACCAGGACATGGAGAGACCCTGAGACAGCACCAGGACATGGAGAGACCCTGAGAGCAGCACCCGGACATGTAGAGACCCTGAGAGCAGCACCAGGACATGTAGAGACCCTGAGAGCAGCACCAGGACATGTAGAGACCCTGAGAGCAGCACCAGGACATGTAGAGACCCTGAGAGCAGCACCAGGACATGTAGAGACCCTGAGAGCAGCACCAGGACATGGAGAGACCCTGAGAGCAGCACCAGGACATGGAGAGACCCTGAGAGCAGCACCAGGACATGGAGAGACCCTGAGAGCAGCACCAGGACATGGAGAGACCCTGAGAGCAGCACCAGGACATGTAGAGACCCTGAGAGCAGCACCAGGACATGTAGAGACCCCGAGAGCAGCACCAGGACATGTAGAGACCCCGAGAACAGCACCAGGACATGGAGAGACCCTGAGAACAGCACCAGGACATGTGGAGACCCTGAGACAGCACCAGGACATGTAGAGACCCTGAGAGCAGCACCAGGACATGTAGAGACCCTGCGAGCAGCACCAAGACATGTGGAGACCCTGAGAGCAGCACCAGGACATGTAGAGACCCTGAGAACAGCACCAGGACATGTAGAGACCCTGAGAACAGCACCAGGTCATGGAGAGACCCTGAGAGCAGCACCAGGACATGGAGAGACCCTGAGAGCAGCACCAGGACATGTAGAGACCCTGAGAGCAGCACCAGGACATGTAGAGACCCTGAGAACAGCACCAGGACATGTAGAGACCCTGAGAGCAGCACCAGGACATGTAGAGACCCTGAGAGCAGCACCAGGACATGGAGAGACCCTGGGAGCAGCACCAGGACATGTAGAGACCCTGAGAGCAGCACCAGGACATGTAGAGACCCTGAGAGCAGCACCAGGACATGTAGAGACCCTGAGAACAGCACCAGGACATGGAGAGACCCTGAGAACAGCACCAGGACATGGAGAGACTCTGAGAACAGCACCAGGACATGTAGAGACCAGTAGAGCAGCACCAGGACATGTAGAGACCCTGAGAGCAGCACCAGGACATTTAGAGACCCTGAGAGCAGCACCAGGACATGGAGAGACCCTGAGAACAGCACCAGGACATGGAGAGACCCTGAGAGCAGCACCAGGACATGTAGAGACCCTGAGAGCAGCACCAGGACATGTAGAGACCCTGCGAGCAGCACCAAGACATGTGGAGACCATGAGACAGCACCAGGACATGGAGAGACCCTGAGAGCAGCACCAGGACATGTAGAGACCCTGAGAGCAGTACCAGGACATGTAGAGACCCTGAGAGCAGCACCAGGACATGTAGAGACCCCGAGAGCAGCACCAGGACATGTAGAGACCCTGAGAGCAGCACCAGGACATGTAGAGACCCTGAGAGCAGCACCAGGACATGGAGAGACCCTGAGAACAGCACCAGGACATGGAGAGACCCTGAGAGCAGCACCAGGACATGGAGAGACCCTGAGAGCAGCACCATGACATGTAGAGACCCTGAGAGCAGCACCAGGACATGGAGAGACCCTGAGAGCAGCATCAGGACATGTAGAGACCCTGAGAGCAGCACCAGGACATGGAGAGACCCTGAGAACAGCACCAGGACATGGAGAGACCCTGATAACAGCACCAGGACATGGAGAGACCCTGAGAGCAGCACCAGGACATGGAGAGACCCTCTAGCTCTCTCTCTCGCTCTCTAGCTCTCTCTATATATGTCTCTATCTCTCTGTGTTTCTCTCTATATGTGTCTCTCTCTCTGTCTTTCTCTCTCTATATGTGTCTCTCTCTCGTGCTCTCTCACTCTCTCTATATATGTCTCTCACTCTCTGTGTTTCTCTCTATATATGTCTCTCTCTCTCTGTGTTTCTCTCTGTGTCTCACTCTCTGTGTTTCTCTCTATATATGTCTCTCTCTCTCTTTGTTTCTCTCTGTGTCTCTCTCTCTGTGTTTCTCTCTATATATGTCTCTCACTCTCTGTGTTTCTCTCTATATGTGTCTCTCTCTCTCTCACTCTCTCTATGTGTCTCTCTCTCTCACACTCTCTCTGTCTTTCTCTCTCTCTCTGTCTTTCTCTCTGTGTCTCTCTCTCTCTGTCTTTCTCTCTATATGTGTCTCTCTCTCTGTCTCTCTCTATATGTGTCTCTCTCTCTCTAATTATATCTGTATCTCTTTGTCTCTCACTTACATTTACATTTTGTCATTTAGCAGATGCTCTTATCCAGAGCAACTTGGTGCTTCCATCTTCAGATAGCTAGGTGTCAAAACCACATGTCACAGACAGAGTAAGCACACTTAGTAAAGACACCATTCTGAACAGCACATCTGGGAAAGACACCTCAAAGTAGCTATCAGCAAAGTCTCTCTCAAAGTCTCTCTCAAAGCTTTCTCACTCTCTGTATCTCTATCCATTAGTCTTTAAGTAGGCCACTGCAATCCAGCAGGGAGCTTGGCGCGACCTAGCTAGCGCTACGGCTAACTCTTCCCATTGACATGAGCTGGCTGGCGCTTGGCTAGGCTAACGCTAGCTTAGCCATTCTGTAGTACTTTTGTACTGTGCCGTTCAGTCTCATGTTCAGTCTTTGCTGAGAGCAGAACACAGTGTGCTGTGGCCTTGACCCTGGCAGTGTCTCAGTGTGTAACACACTGTACCTGTCTGGCCTTGACCCTGGTTAACAGTGTCTCAGAGTGTAGCACACTGTACCTGTCTGGCCTTGACCCTGGTTAACAGTGTCTCAGAGTGTAATACACTGTACCTGTCTGGCCTTGACCCTGGTTAACAGTGTCTCAGAGTGTAACACACTGTACCTGTCTGGCCTTGACCCTGGTTAACAGTGTCTCAGAGTGTAATACACTGTACCTGTCTGGCCTTGACCCTGGTTAACAGTGTCTCAGAGTGTAACACACTGTACCTGTCTGGCCTTAACCCTGGTTAACAGTGTCTCAGAGTGTAACACACTGTACCTGTCTGGCCTTAACCCTGGTTAACAGTGTCTCAGAGTGTAATACACTGTACCTGTCCTCTGCCTTGACCCTGGTTAACAGTGTCTCAGAGTGTAACACACTGTACCTGTCTGGCCTTAACCCTGGTTAACAGTGTCTCAGAGTGTAACACACTGTACCTGTCTGGCCTTAACCCTGGTTAACAGTGTCTCAGAGTGTAGCACACTGTACCTGTCCTCTGCCTTGACCCTGGTTAACAGTGTCTCAGAGTGTAACACACTGTACCTGTCCTCTGCCTTGACCCTGGTTAACAGTGTCTCAGAGTGTAACACACTGTACCTGTCTGGCCTTGACCCTGGTTAACAGTGTCTCAGAGTGTAACACACTGTACCTGTCTGGCCTTAACCCTGGTTAACAGTGTCTCAGAGTGTAATACACTGTACCTGTCCTCTGCCTTGACCCTGGTTAACAGTGTCTCAGAGTGTAACACACTGTACCTGTCTGGCCGTGACCCTGGTTAACAGTGTCTCAGAGTGTAACACACTGTACCTGTCTGGCCTTGACCCTGGTTAACAGTGTCTCAGAGTGTAATACACTGTACCTGTCTAGCCTTGACCCTGGTTAACAGTGTCTCAGAGTGTAACACACTGTACCTGTCCTCTGCCTTGACCCTGGTTAACAGTGTCTCAGAGTGTAACACACTGTACCTGTCTGGCCTTGACCCTGGTTAACAGTGTCTCAGAGTGTAACACACTGTACCTGTCTGGCCTTGACCCTGGTTAACAGTGTCTCAGAGTGTAATACACTGTACCTGTCTGGCCGTGACCCTGGTTAACAGTGTCTCAGAGTGTAACACACTGTATCTGTCTGGCCTTAACCCTGGTTAACAGGGTCTCAGAGTGTAACACACTGTACCTGTCTGGCCTTGACCCTGGTTAACAGTGTCTCAGAGTGTAACACACTGTACCTGTCTGGCCTTGACCCTGGTTAACAGTGTCTCAGAGTGTAACACACTGTACCTGTCTGTCCGTGACCGTGGCCATCTTGTTCCTCTTGGATCTTTCTCTAGCTGTCGTCCCCCCTGTAGGAGAGGAGTGATATCAGTGTGCTCTCCCACACATCCAGCATGAAGCAGAAGTCGTCCCCCCTGTAGGAGAGGAGCGATATCAGTGTGCTCTCCCACACATCCAGCATGAAGCAGAAGTCGTCCCCCCTTTGGGAGAGGAGCGATATCAGTGTGCTCTCCCACACATCCAGCATGAAGCAGAAGTCGTCCCCCCTGTAGGAGAGGAGCGATATCAGTGTGCTCTCCCACACATCCAGCATGAAGCAGAAGTCGTCCCCCCTGTAGGAGAGGAGCGATATCAGTGTGCTCTCCCACACATCCAGCATGAAGCAGAAGTCGTCCCCCCTGTAGGAGAGGAGCGATATCAGTGTGCTCTCCCACACATCCAGCATGAAGCAGAAGTCGTCCCCCCTGTAGGAGAGGAGCGATATCAGTGTGCTCTCCCACACATCCAGCATGAAGCAGAAGTCGTCCCCCCTGTAGGAGAGGAGCGATATCAGTGTGCTCTCCCACACATCCAGCATGAAGCAGAAGTCGTCCCCCCTGTAGGAGAGGAGCGATATCAGTGTGCTCTCCCACACATCCAGCATGAAGCAGAAGTCGTCCCCCCTGTAGGAGAGGAGCGATATCAGTGTGCTCTCCCACACATCCAGCATGAAGCAGAAGTCGTCCCCCCTTTGGGAGAGGAGCGATATCAGTGTGCTCTCCCACACATGCAGCAGAAGTCGTCCCCCCTGTAGGGGAGGAGCGATATCAGTGTGCTCTCCCACACATCCAGCATGAAGCAGAAGTCGTCCCCCCTGTAGGAGAGGAGCGATATCAGTGTGCTCTCCCACACATCCAGCATGAAGCAGAAGTCGTCCCCCCTGTAGGAGAGGAGCGATATCAGTGTGCTCTCCCACACATCCAGCATGAAGCAGAAGTCGTCCCCCCTGTAGGAGAGGAGCGATATCAGTGTGCTCTCCCACACATCCAGCATGAAGCAGAAGTCGTCCCCCCTGTAGGAGAGGAGCGATATCAGTGTGCTCTCCCACACATCCAGCATGAAGCAGAAGTCGTCCCCCCTGTAGGAGAGGAGCGATATCAGTGTGCTCTCCCACACATCCAGCATGAAGCAGAAGTCGTCCCCCCTGTAGGAGAGGAGCGATATCAGTGTGCTCTCCCACACATCCAGCATGAAGCAGAAGTCGTCCCCCCTTTGGGAGAGGAGCGATATCAGTGTGCTCTCCCACACATGCAGCAGAAGTCGTCCCCCCTGTAGGGGAGGAGCGATATCAGTGTGCTCTCCCACACATCCAGCATGCAGCAGAAGTCGTCCCCCCTGTAGGGGAGGAGCGATATCAGTGTGCTCTCCCACACATGCAGCATGAAGCAGAAGTCGTCCCCCCTGTAGGAGAGGAGCGATATCAGTGTGCTCTCCCACACATCCAGCATGAAGCAGAAACCTCCTAGTCATATTATTACCCCTCCATTATACATCATCATCATGATGACGACTGGTTATTAAACCTTCATCAGCTCTCAATAATTGATTGTCTGTCATTAAGGTCAGGGCTGGTGTTTGTATGTGTGTGTGCGTGTGTGTGTGTGTGTGTGTGTGTGTGTGTGTGTGTGTGTGGGTGTGTGGGTGGGTGGGTGGGTGGGTGGGTGGGTGTGGGCTCGATTCAGGGTTTTCCGTCAGGAAAATATGGAACCCGGACAACGTGACCGGGGAGATTTAAATTTACACGGCCATTTGAGAAGTCGAACGGACCCATTGGGTGTGGAACCCGTTAGAGCATGAACCCACGGTGCTCAGAATGACAGAAATCACATGTAGATTACGGTAATGCATATTAACAGAACATGCAACTCGTTTAGTGAAAATGAAAAAATCATTTTCAAACATTTGTCAACATGCAATTAGTGGGAAGACACCGTTCTGAACAGCACACCTGGAAAGACACCGTTCTGAACAGCACACCTGGAATTACACTGTTCTGAACAGCACACCTGGAAAAACACCGTACTGAACAGCACACCTGGGAAAGACACTGTTCTGAACAGCACACCTGGAAAGACACCGTTCTGAACAGCACACCTGGAAAGACACTGTTCTGAACAGCACACCTGGAAAAACACCGTACTGAACAGCACACCTGGGAAAGACACTGTTCTGAACAGCACACCTGGAAAAACACCGTTCTGAACAGCACACCTGGAAAAACACCGTACTGAACAGCACACCTGGAAAAACACTGTTCTGAACAGCACACCTGGAAAGACACCGTTCTGAACAGCACACCTGGAAAGACACTGTTCTGAACAGCACACCTGGAAAAACACCGTTCTGAACAGCACACCTGGAAAAACACCGTACTGAACAGCACACCTGGAAAAACACTGTTCTGAACAGCACACCTGGAAAAACACCGTACTGAACAGCACACCTGGAAAAACACTGTTCTGAACAGCACACCTGGGAAAGACACTGTTCTGAACAGCACACCTGGAAAAACACCGTTCTGAACAGCACACCTGGAAAAACACCGTACTGAACAGCACACCTGGAAAGACACTGTTCTGAACAGCACACCTGGGGACAGACACTGTTCTGAACAGCACACCTGGAAAGACACTGTTCTGAACAGCACACCTGGAAAAACACCGTACTGAACAGCACACCTGGAAAAACACCGTACTGAACAGCACACCTGGAAAAACACCGTACTGAACAACACCTGGAAAAACACTGTTCTGAACAGCACACCTGGGAAAGACACTGTTCTGAACAGCACACCTGTTAGTGGTTCAATATTTGACAGAGAAAATTAGAAAGCGGCGGAATTTAAAGACGAAACAACCAGGATGGGTTGATAATATGACCAGGATGGGTTGATAATATGACCAGGATGGGTTGATAATATGACCAGGATGGGTTGATAATATGACCAGGATGGGTTGATAATATGACCAGGATGGGTTGATAATATAACCAGGATGTGTTGATAATATGACCAGGATGGGTTGATAATATGACCAGGATGGGTTGATGATACGACCAGGATGGGTTGATGATATGACCAGGATGGGTTGATAATATGACCAGGATGGGTTGATAATATAACCAGGATTTGTTGATAATATGACCAGGATGGGTTGATAATATGACCAGGATGGGTTGATGATATGACCAGGATGGGTTGATGATATGACCAGGATGGGTTGATGATATGACCAGGATGGGTTGATGATATGACCAGGATGGGTTGATGATATGACCAGGATGGGTTTATGATATGACCAGGATGGGTTGATAATATGACCAGGATGGGTTGATGATATGACCAGGATGGGTTGATGATATGACCAGGATGGGTTGATGATACGACCAGGATGGGTTGTTAATACGACCAGGATGGGTTGATGATATGACCAGGATGGGTTGATACTATGACCAGGATGGGTTGATGATACGACTAGGATTGTGCCTTTGGCTTTTGGACAGTGAAAGAAAGTGATTTGATAACCAATAGAACAGGAGAGAAATGACATAGTGCTGGGTCTAATAGAACAGGAGAGAGATGACATAGTGGTGGGTCCAATAGAACAGGACAGAGATGACATAGTGGTGGGTCTAATAGAACAGGAGAGAAATGACATAGTGGTGGGTCTAATAGAACAGGAGAGAAATGACGTAGTGGTGGGTCCAATAGAACAGGACAGAGATGACATAGTGGTGGATCAAACAGAACAGGAGAGAGATGACATAATGGTGGGTCTAATAGAACAGGAGAGAGATGACATAGTGGTGGGTCCAATAGAACAGGAGAGAGATGACATAGTGGTGGATCAAACAGAACAGGAGAGAGATGACATAGTGGTGGGTCTAATAGAACAGGAGAGAGATGACATAGTGGTGGGTCCAATAGAACAGGAGAGAGATGACATAGTGGTGGGTCTAATAGAACAGGAGAGAGATGACATAGTGGTGGGTCTAATAGAACAGGAGAGAGATGACATAGTGGTGGGTCCTATAGAACAGGAGAGAGATGACATAGTGGTGGGTCCAATAGAACAGGAGAGAGATGACATAGTGGTGGGTCTAATAGAACAGGAGAGAGATGACATAGTGGTGGATCAAACAGAACAGGAGAGAGATGACATAGTGGTGGGTCTAATAGAACAGGAGAGAGATGAAATAGTGGTGGGTCTAATAGAACAGGCGAGAGATGACATAGTGGTGGGTCTAATAGAACAGGAGAGAGATGACATAGTGGTGGGTCCAATAGAACAGGAGAGAGATGACATAGTGGTGGATCAAACAGAACAGGAGAGAGATGACATAGTGGTGGGTCTAATAGAACAGGAGAGAGATGAAATAGTGGTGGGTCTAATAGAACAGGCGAGAGATGACATAGTGGTGGGTCTAATAGAACAGGAGAGAGAGGACATAGTGGTGGGTCTAATGGAACAGGAGAGAGATGACATAGTGGTGGATCAAACAGAACAGGAGAGAGATGACATAATGGTGGGTCTAATAGAACAGGAGAGAGATGACATAGTGGTGGGTCCAATAGAACAGGAGAGAGATGACATAGTGGTGGATCAAACAGAACAGGAGAGAGATGACATAGTGGTGGGTCTAATAGAACAGGAGAGAGATGAAATAGTGGTGGGTCTAATAGAACAGGCGAGAGATGACATAGTGGTGGGTCTAATAGAACAGGAGAGAGATGACATAGTGGTGGGTCCAATAGAACAGGAGAGAGATGACATAGTGGTGGGTCTAATAGAACAGAAAATGGAAATACATTTGCCAAAATTATATAAAATCAAATTTTATTAAATAATTACTCCTGTCTGTAGAGAAATGAATAAAATCATTAAAAATATATGACCAGAAAGCATTATTTGGCCCAGGGTTCCCCAAACTCGGTCCTCGATACCCTAGGGTGTTTTTGGTTTGTTCACCCTAACACTACACATCTGATTCAAATAATCAACTTATCATCAAGCTTTGATCCTTTGAATCAGTAATAAATCCTTGGTATCCTGTAGACCGAGTTTAGGAAACGCTGACATAGACGCAGAGGAATCGAGATCATTAGTTTATTTATTTTTTTAATAATAAAAAAAAATAGATGTGATTGTTTCACAAGCTCGTAGGCCTCGGCTGTCTTCCTCCAAGTTCTTGTGCTTTCATTGTATCGTTGTGTGAATTGTTAGGCCTCAGATTTGACATTTTGATCAATTCTCTTGTGACAGATGTCACCAGTAGTAAATATACCGCTAATCCACATCACTTGGTTACAGTCATTTACCGTTGTCAATTCTTGGGAGTGGAGACGGTCGTTTCTACCAACCTGCTGCGCTTGTTTTCACAACCACTTATTTCAGAACCGCCATTTTGTTTGAAGCGCTTCATAGGAGCAAGTGTCTGGTTTCTCTGTCCTGTTACTGTTGAGGACGTGTCTGCTGCGTGGAAATGGACAAGTTGTATTTTTTTTTTAAATATCCATTGAAAATAATAATATTATTAAAATAGAAATCTTTCCAACAATCTCAAATCCTGGATAATCACCAATCCTCTGTGTGAAAGACCAATGGAAGTTATCGGCCTACTGCTGCATTGGCCTGTAGTAGGCTTGGGCCATGTACCGTTTATACCGAGGTATTTATAATAAATGGCAACGGGGGCTGAGGGAGGGGAGGGCTACGCCACTGCTTATGTTAAGTATACCCGTAAGAAAAAACTAAGATGTGTTAAATGACTGATATTCAGGTTATGTCTCCAGCTGTGTCCATGCTGTGTATATGCTGTGTCTATACTGTGTCTATACTGTGTCTATACTGTGTCTATACTGTGTCTATGCTGTGTCTATACTGTGTCTATACTGTGTCTATGCTGTGTCTATACTGTGTCTATGCTGTGTATATGCTGTGTCTATGCTGTGTCTATACTGTGTCTATACTGTGTCTATGCTGTGTCTATACTGTGTCTATGCTGTGTCTGTGCTGTGTCTATACTGTGTCTATACTGTGTCTATACTGTGTCTATGCTGTGTCTATACTGTGTCTATACTGTGTCCATGCTGTGTCTATGCTGTGTCCATGCTGTGTCCATGCTGTGTCTATGCTGTGTCTATGCTGTGTCTATACTGTGTCTATGCTGTGTCTATGCTGTGTCTATACTGTGTCTATACTGTGTCTATACTGTGTCTATGCTGTGTCTATACTGTGTCTATACTGTGTCCATGCTGTGTCTATGCTGTGTCTA
Source organism: Oncorhynchus mykiss (assembly GCF_013265735.2). Classification (NCBI taxonomy): domain Eukaryota; kingdom Metazoa; phylum Chordata; class Actinopteri; order Salmoniformes; family Salmonidae; genus Oncorhynchus; species Oncorhynchus mykiss. Next base: position 5,278,100 of record NC_048575.1, read on the forward strand.
TACTGTGTCTATACTGTGTCTATGCTGTGTCTATGCTGTGTCTATACTGTGTCTATACTGTGTCCATGCTGTGTCTATGCTGTGTCTATGCTGTGTCTATACTGTGTCTATACTGTGTCCATGCTGTGTCTATGCTGTGTCCATGCTGTGTCAATGTTGTGTATATGCTGTGTCTATGCTGTGTCTATACTGTGTCTATGCTGTGTCTATGCTGTGTCTATACTGTGTCTATGCTGTGTATATACTGTGTCTATGCTGTGTCTATACTGTGTCTATGCTGTGTCTATGCTGTGTCTATACTGTGTCTATGCTGTGTCTATGCTGTGTCTATACTGTGGCTATGCTGTGTCTATGCTGTGTCTATACTGTGTCTATGCTGTGTCTATGCTGTGTCTATACTGTGTCTATACTGTGTCTATGCTGTGTCTATGCTGTGTCTATGCTGTGTCTATGCTGTGTCTATACTGTGTCTATGCTGTGTCTATACTGTGTCTATACTGTGTCTATGCTGTGTCTATGCTGTGTCTATGCTGTGTCTATGCTGTGTCTATACTGTGTCCATGCTGTGTCTATGCTGTGTCTATACTGTGTCTATACTGTGTCCCTACTGTGTCCATGCTGTGTCTATACTGTGTCCCTACTGTGTCTATACTGTGTCTATACTGTGTCTATACTGTGTCTATACTGTGTCTATGCTGTGTCTATACTGTGTCTATACTGTGTCTATACTGTGTCTATGCTGTGTCAATGCTGTGTCAATGCTGTGTCAATGCTGTGTCAATGTTGTGTATATGCTGTGTCTATGTTGTGTATATGCTGTGTCAATGCTGTGTCAATGCTGTGTCAATGTTGTGTATATGCTGTGTCTATGTTGTGTATATGCTGTGTCAATGCTGTGTCAATGCTGTGTCATTGCTGTGTCTATGCTGTGTCTATGCTGTGTCTATGCTGTGTCAATGCTGTGTCTATACTGTGTCTATACTGTGTCTATACTGTGTCTATGCTGTGTCAATGCTGTGTCAATGCTGTGTCAATGCTGTGTCAATGTTGTGTATATGCTGTGTCTATGTTGTGTATATGCTGTGTCAATGCTGTGTCAATGTTGTGTATATGCTGTGTCTATGTTGTGTATATGCTGTGTCAATGCTGTGTCAATGCTGTGTCATTGCTGTGTCTATGCTGTGTCTATGCTGTGTCTATGCTGTGTCTATGCTGTGTCAATGCTGTGTCAATGCTGTGTCTATGCTGTGTCTATACTGTGTCTATGCTGTTTCTATGCTGTGTCTATGCTGTGTCTATGCTGTGTCTAAACTGTGTCTATGCTGTGTCCCTACTGTGTCCCTACTGTGTCTATGCTGTGTCTATACTGTGTCCCTACTGTGTCCATGCTGTGTCTATACTGTGTCCCTACTGTGTCTATACTGTGTCTATACTGTGTACCAACTGTGTCTATGCTGTGTCTATACTGTGTCTATACTGTGTCTATACTGTGTCTATACTGTGTACCTACTGTGTCTATGCTGTGTCTATACTGTGTCTATACTGTGTCTATACTGTGTCTATACTGTGTCTATGCTGTGTCTATACTGTGTCTATACTGTGTCTATGCTGTGTCTATACTGTGTCTATGCTGTGTCTATACTGTGTCTATACTGTGTCTATACTGTGTCTATACTGTGTCCATGCTGTGTCTATACTGTGTCTATACTGTGTCTATACTGTGTCTATGCTGTGTCCATACTGTGTCCATACTGTGTCTATACTGTGTCTATGCTGTGTCTATGCTGTGTCTATGCTGTGTCTATGCTGTGTCTATACTGTGTCTATACTGTGTCTATGCTGTGTCTGTGCTGTGTCTATGCTGTTTCTATGCTGTGTCTATGCTGTTTCTATGCTGTGACTATGCTGTGTCAATGCTGTGTCAATGCTGTGTCAATGCTGTGTCAATGTTGTGTATATGCTGTGTCTATGCTGTGTCTATGCTGTGTCAATGCTGTGTCAATGCTGTGTCTATGCTGTGTCTATGCTGTGTCTATGCTGTGTCAATGCTGTGTCTATGCTGTGTCTATACTGTGTCTATGCTGTTTCTATGCTGTGTCTATGCTGTGTCTATGCTGTGTCTATGCTGTGTCTATACTGTGTCTATGCTGTGTCCCTACTGTGTCCCTACTGTGTCTATGCTGTGTCTATACTGTGTCCCTACTGTGTCCATGCTGTGTCTATACTGTGTCTATACTGTGTCTATACTGTGTACCTACTGTGTCTATACTGTGTCTATACTGTGTCTATACTGTGTCTATACTGTGTACCTACTGTGTCTATGCTGTGTCTATACTGTGTCTATACTGTGTCTATACTGTGTCTATACTGTGTCTATACTGTGTCTATGCTGTGTCTATACTGTGTCTATGCTGTGTCTATACTGTGTCTATACTGTGTCTATACTGTGTCTATACTGTGTCCATGCTGTGTCTATACTGTGTCTATACTGTGTCTATACTGTGTCTATACTGTGTCTATGCTGTGTCCATACTGTGTCCATACTGTGTCTATACTGTGTCTATACTGTGTCTATGCTGTGTCTATACTGTGTCTATACTGTGTCTATACTGTGTCTATACTGTGTCTATGCTGTGTCTATACTGTGTCTATACTGTGTCTATACTGTGTCTATACTGTGTCCTTGCTGTGTCCATACTGTGTCTATGCTGTGTCTATACTGTGTCTATGCTGTGTCTATGCTGTGTCTATACTGTGTCTATACTGTGTCTATGCTATGTTAACTATGCTAACTCACTCTGGGGACCCTTTGCTCGTCATGTTTTTGAGGGTTACAATGTTTGACAGATTGACTTGTTGAGGGGACAATGTTAGACAGATTGACTTGTTGAGGGGACAATGTTAGACAGATTGACTTGTTGAGGGGACAATGTTAGACAGATTGACTTGTTGAGGGGACAATGTTAGACAGATTGACTTGTTAAGGGGACAATTTTAGACAGATTGACTTGTTGAGGGGACAATGTTAGACAGATTGACTTGTTGAGGGGACAATGTTAGACAGATTGACTTATTGACTTGTTGAGGGGACAATGTTAGACAGATTGACTTGTTAAGGGGACAATGTTAGACAGATTGACTTGTTGAGGGGACAATTTTAGACAGATTGACTTGTTGAGGGGACAATGTTAGACAGATTGACTTGTTGAGGGGACAATGTTAGACAGATTGACTTGTTGAGGGGACAATGTTAGACAGATTGTGACAGATTGTGACAGATTGGAGCAGTAGGCAGTCAGTGTGTTTAGCTGAGCACACAGTTTTGGGGAGAGTGTGGGGCTCTCTCCATCTCTCTCTCTCTATCTCTATCTTTCTTTCTCTCTCTATCTCTCTATCTTTCATTCTCTCTCTCTCTCTCTCTCTCTTTCCCTCTATCTCTATCTCTATCTTTCTCTCGTTCTCTCTATCTATCTCTATCTTTCTCTCTATCTTTCTCTCTCTCTTTCTCTCTCTCTCTCTCTCTCTCTCTAGCTCACTCTCTCTCAATTCAAGGGGCTTTATTGGCATGGGAAACGTGTTAACATTGCCATAGCATTACACATACAGAAGTTTCAAAACAATAAAGACATTACAAATGTCATATTATGTCTATATACAGTGTTGCAACGATGTACAAATGGTTAAAGGACACAAGGGAAAATAAATAAGCAGAAATATGGGTTGTATATACAATGGTGTTTGTTCTTCACTGGTTGCCCTTTCCTTGTGGCAACAGGTCACAAATCTTGCTGCTGTGATGGCACACTGTGGAATTTCACCCAGTAGATATGGGAGTTTATCAAAATTGGGTTTGTTTTCAAATTCTTTGTGGATCTGTGTAATCTGAGGGAAATATGTCTCTCTAATATGGTCATAAATTGGGCAGGAGGTTAGGAAGTGCAGCTCAGTTTCCACCTCATTTTGTGGGCAGTGTGCACATAGCCTGTCTTCACTTGAGAGCCATGTCTGCCTAGGACGGCCTTTCTCAATAGCAAGGCTATGCTTACTGAGTCTGTACATAGTCAATGCGTATCTCTCTGTCTCTCTGTGCTCTCGTTTCAGTCTCTCTGGGGAGAAGAGCACCATCAGAAGGAAATAATTGAATCTCCGCTCCACTTTCGCTCGTTCCTCTTGTGTCGGATCAACCAATGCCACCAGCATAGGGGCACGTGTGTGTGTGTGTGTTCCTGCAGGCGTGCGTGTGTGTGGTCCTGCGGGCGTGCATGCACGTAGTACAAGTGTGTGTGTGCTAGAGGTCGACCGAGTTATGATTTTTCGATACCGATTATTGGAGGACCAAAAAAGCCAATACCGATTAATCAGCCGATTTAAAAAAAATAAAAAAAATAAAAAAAATAAAAAAAAACATTTTTTTTATTTATTTGTAATAATGACAATTACAACAATACTGAATGAACACTTTTATTTTAACTTAATATAATACATCATTAAAATCAATTTAGTCTCAAATAAGTAATGAAACATGTTCAATTTGGTTTAAATAATGCAAAAACAAAGTGTTGGAGAAGAAAGTAAAAGTGCAATATGTGCCATGTAAGAAAGCTAACGTTTCAGTTCCTTGTTCAGAACATGAGAACATATGAAAGCTGGTGGTTCCTTTTAACATGAGTCTTCAATATTCCCAGGTAAGAAGTTTTAGGTTGTAGTTATTATAGGACTATTTCTCTCTATACCATTTACTATTTGACTTTGACTATTGGATGTTCTAATAGGTACTTTAGTTTTGCCAGCCTCATCTCGGGAGTTGATAGGCTTGAAGTCATAAACAGTGCAATGCTTGAAGCACAGTTTGCTGGCCAAATGCACACAAGTGCTGTTTGAATGAATGTTTACGAGCCTGCTGGTGCCACCGCTCAGTCAGACTGCTCTATCAAATCATAGTCTTAATTATAATATAATAAACACACAGAAATACGAGCCTTAAGTCATTATTTTTTTAAAATTTTAGTTATCTGTTATTTTACCAGGTAAGTTGACTGAGAACATGTTCTCATTTACAGCAACGACCTGGGGAATAGTTACAGGGGAGAGGAGGGGGATGAAAGAGCCAATTGTAAACTGGGGATTATTAGGTGACCGTGATGGTTTGAGGGCCAGATTGGGAATTTAACTAGGACACCAGGGTTAACACCCCTACTCTTACGATAAGTGCCATGGGATCTTTAATGACCTCAGAGAGTCAGGACACCCGTTTAACGTCCCATCTGAAAGACGGCACCCTACACAGGGCAGTGTCCCCAATCACTGCCCTGGGGCATTGGGATAATTTTTAGACCAGAGGAAAGAGTGCCTCCTACTGGCCCTCCAACACCACTTCCAGCAGAATCTGGACTCCCATCCAGGGACTGACCAGGACCAACCCTGCTTAGCTTCAGAAGCAAGCCAGCAGTGGTATGCAGGGTGTTGTGACCATTAATGATAATAATTAATTAAATAGTCAAATCCTGAAACTATCATTTTGACAAAACAAAACGTTTATTCTTTCAGAGAAATACGGAACCGTTCCGTATTTTATCTAACGGGTGGCATCCATAAGTCTAAATATTGCTGTTACATTGCAACAACCTTCAATGTTATGTCATAATTATGTAAAATTCTGGCAAATTAATTACGGTCTTTGTTAGGAAGAAATGGTCTTCACACAGTTCGCAACGAGCCAGGCGGCCCAAACTGCTGCATATATCCTGACTCTGCTTACACTGGAACGCAAGAGATTTTTGCGAATGTGCTTGTTGAATCATCACCCGTTTGGGGAAGTAGGCGGTGATTCGATGATAAATTAACAGGCATTGATTATATGCAACGCAGGACAAACTAGTAATATCATCAACCATGTGTAGTTAGCTAGTGATTATGTAAAGATTGATTGATTGTTTTTTATAAGATAAGTTTAACGCTAGCTAGCAACTTACCTTGTCTCCTTGCTGCAGCCTGCAGTCAACCTGCCACGCAGTCTCCTTCTTGGAGTGCAATATTATCGGCGTCCAAAAATGACGATTACCGATTGTTAGGAAAACTTAAAATCGGCCCTAATTAATCGGCCATGCCGATTTAATCGCTCGACCTCTAGTGTGTGAACTCCTGAATAGGGCAGACAACCCAACATCTGAATGAGCCACCCTAGTTCACTTGGATATGGGATTTGGGGAAAGAGTGTCATTTTGAGTTAAGTACCTTTTTATGCATTAGTGTGGTCTTTCTCTGACAGCCGGTACGTTAGTGTGGTCTTTCTCTGACAGCTGGTACATTAGTGTGGTCTTTATCTGACAGCTGGTACATTAGTGTGGTCTTTCTCTGACAGCCGGTACATTAGTGTGGTCTTTCTCTGACAGCTCCAGGTACATTAGTGTGGTCTTTCTCTGGCAGCTGGTACATTAGTGTGGTCTTTCTCTGACAGCCGGTTCATTAGGGTGGTCTTTCTCTGACAGATCCAGGTACATGAGTGTGGTCTTTCTCTGACAGATCCAGGTACATGAGTGTGGTCTTTCTCTGACAGCCGGTACATTAGTGTGGTCTTTCTCTGACAGCTGGTACATTAGTGTGGTCTTTCTCTGACAGCTGGTACATTTGTGTGGTCTTTCTCTGACAGCTGGTACATTAGTGTGGTCTTTCTCTGACAGCTGGTACATTAGTGTGGTCTTTCTCTGACAGCTGGTACATTAGTGTGGTCTTTCTCTGACAGCTGGTACATTAGTGTGGTCTTTCTCTGACAGCTGGTACATTAGTGTGGTCTTTCTCTGACAGCTGGTACATTAGTGTGGTCTTTCTCTGACAGCTGCTGGTACATTAGTGTGGTCTTTCTCTGACAGCTGGTACATTAGTGTGGTCTTTCTCTGACAGCTGGTACATTAGTGTGGTCATTCTCTGACAGCTGGTACATTAGTGTGGTCTTTCTCTGACAGCTCCGGGTACATTAGTTTGGTCTTTCTCGGACAACCAGTACATTAGTGTGGCTTTTCTCAGATAGCCGGTACATTAGTGTGGTCTTTCTCTGACAGCTCCAGGTACATGAGTGTGGTCTTTCTCTGACAGCCGGTACATTAGTGTGGCTTTTCTCAGACAGCCTTTACATTAGTGTAGTCTTTCTCTGACAGCTCCAGGTACATTAGTGTGGTCTTTCTCTGACAGATCCAGGTACATTAGTCAGATTCAACACCTGCATTGCTTGCTGTTTGGGGTTTTAGGCTGGGTTTCTGTACAGCACTTTGAGATATCAGCTGATGTACGAAGGGCTATATAAATACATTTGATTTGATTTGATTAGTGTGGTCTTTCTCTGACAGGTCCAGGTACATTAGTGTAGTCTTTCTCTGACAGCTCCAGGTACATGAGTGTGGTCTTTCTCTGACAGACGGTACATTAGTGTGGTCTTTCTCTGACAGCCGGTACATTAGTGTGGTCTTTCTCTGACAGCTGGTACATTAGTGTGGTCTTTCTCTGACAGCTCCAGGTACATTAGTGTTGTCTTTCTCTGACAGATCCAGGTACATGAGTGTGGTCTTTCTCTGACAGCTCCAGGTACATGAGTGTGGTCTTTCTCTGACAGCCGGTACATTAGTGTGGTCTTTCTCTGACAGCCGGAACATTAGTGTGGTCTTTCTCTGACAGCTCCAGGTACATTAGTGTGGTCTTTATCTGACAGCTCCAGGTACATGAGTGTGGTCTTTCTCTGACTGCCGGTACATGAGTGTGGTCTTTCTCAGACAGCTCCAGGTACATTAGTGTGGTCTTTCTCTAACCAGTCTTGGTTGATGGATGATTGTTATGTTGTCTATATAACTGTTCTCTCTGTGTGTGTGTTGTCTCCACAGACGCTGATATGCAGTGAGGATGAGTGGCGTCGTTGAAAACCTCTCGGACCCTGCTGCCAGGGCCGAGTCACGGAAACGCAAAGAATGTTCCTCTGACCTACTGGGTCCCAGGTACGCACTTCTTTACTACTACCACTGTACCACACTAACTACTTTACTGTGGCTTTACATTAGGCTATTGTAGGGCTGGGGGGGTATACCGTATTTTATGATATACCGGTAATGCTGCAGGGACCGGTTTGGGTTGTTACTTTACCTTCTATAACGGTATTGATACAGGGACCGGTTTGGGTTGTTACTTTACCTTCTATACCGGTATTGATACAGGGACCGGTTTGGGTTGTTACTTTACCTTTTATAACGGTATTGATACAGGGACCGGTTTGGGTTGTTACTTTACCTTCTATACCGGTATTGATACAGGGACCGGTTTGGGTTGTTACTTTACCTTCTATACCGGTATTGATACAGGGACCGGTTTGGGTTGTTACTTTACCTTCTATACCGGTATTGATACAGGGACCGGTTTGGGTTGTTACTTTACCTTCTATACCGGTATTGATACAGGGACCGGTTTGGGTTGTTACTTTACCTTCTATACCGGTATTGATACAGGGACCGGTTTGGGTTGTTACTTTACCTTCTATACCGGTATTGATACAGGGACCGGTTTGGGTTGTTACTTTACCTTCTATACTGGTAATGATGCAGGGACCGGTTTGGGTTGTTACTTTACCTTCTATACCGGTATTGATACAGGGACCGGTTTGGGTTGTTACTTTACCTTCTATACCGGTATTGATACAGGGACCGGTTTGGGTTGTTACTTTACCTTCTATACTGGTAATGATGCAGGGACCGGTTTGGATTGTTACTTTACCTTCTATACCGGTATTGATACAGGGACCGGTTTGGGTTGTTACTTTACCTTCTATACCGGTATTGATACAGGGACCGGTTTGGGTTGTTACTTTACCTTCTATACCGGTATTGATGCAGGGACCGGTTTGGGTTGTTACTTTACCTTCTATACCTGTATTGATACAGGGACCGTTTTGGGTTGTTACTTTACCTTCTATACCGGTATTGATACAGGGACCGGTTTGGGTTGTTACTTTACCTTCTATACCGGTATTGATACAGGGACCGGTTTGGGTTGTTACTTTACCTTCTATACCGGTATTGATACAGGGACCGGTTTGGGTTGTTACTTTACCTTCTATACCGGTATTGATACAGGGACCGGTTTGGGTTGTTACTTTACCTTCTATACCGGTATTGATACAGGTACCGGTTTGGGTTGTTACTTTACCTTCTATACCGGTATTGATACAGGGACCGGTTTGGGTTGTTACTTTACCTTCTATACCGGTATTGATACAGGGACCGGTTTGGGTTGTTACTTTACCTTCTATACCGGTATTGATACAGGGACCGGTTTGGGTTGTTACTTTACCTTCTATACCGGTATTGATACAGGGACCGGTTTGGGTTGTTACTTTACCTTCTATACTGGTAATGATGCAGGGACCGGTTTGGGTTGTTACTTTACCTTCTATACCGGTATTGATACAGGGACCGGTTTGGGTTGTTACTTTACCTTCTATACCGGTATTGATACAGGGACCGGTTTGGGTTGTTACTTTACCTTCTATACTGGTAATGATGCAGGGACCGGTTTGGATTGTTACTTTACCTTCTATACCGGTATTGATACAGGGACAGGTTTGGGTTGTTACTTTACCTTCTATACCGGTATTGATACAGGGACCGGTTTGGGTTGTTACTTTACCTTCTATACCGGTATTGATGCAGGGACCGGTTTGGGTTGTTACTTTACCTTCTATACTGGTAATGCTGCAGGGACCGGTTTGGGTTGTTACTTTACCTTCTATACCGGTATTGATACAGGGACCGTTTTGGGTTGTTACTTTACCTTCTATACCGGTATTGATACAGGGACCGGTTTGGGTTGTTACTTTACCTTCTATACCGGTATTGATACAGGGACCGGTTTGGGTTGTTACTTTACCTTCTATACCGGTATTGATACAGGGACCGGTTTGGGTTGTTACTTTACCTTCTATACCGGTATTGATACAGGGACCGGTTTGGGTTGTTACTTTACCTTTTATAACGGTATTGATACAGGGACCGGTTTGGGTTGTTACTTTACCTTCTATACCGGTATTGATACAGGGACCGGTTTGGGTTGTTACTTTACCTTCTATACCGGTATTGATACAGGGACCGGTTTGGGTTGTTACTTTACCTTCTATACCGGTATTGATACAGGGACCGGTTTGGGTTGTTACTTTACCTTCTATACCGGTATTGATACAGGGACCGGTTTGGGTTGTTACTTTACCTTCTATACCGGTATTGATACAGGGACCGGTTTGGGTTGTTACTTTACCTTCTATACCGGTATTGATACAGGGACCGGTTTGGGTTGTTACTTTACCTTCTATACTGGTAATGATGCAGGGACCGGTTTGGGTTGTTACTTTACCTTCTATACCGGTATTGATACAGGGACCGGTTTGGGTTGTTACTTTACCTTCTATACCGGTATTGATACAGGGACCGGTTTGGGTTGTTACTTTACCTTCTATACTGGTAATGATGCAGGGACCGGTTTGGATTGTTACTTTACCTTCTATACCGGTATTGATACAGGGACCGGTTTGGGTTGTTACTTTACCTTCTATACCGGTATTGATACAGGGACCGGTTTGGGTTGTTACTTTACCTTCTATACCGGTATTGATGCAGGGACCGGTTTGGGTTGTTACTTTACCTTCTATACTGGTAATGATGCAGGGACCGGTTTGGGTTGTTACTTTACCTTCTATACCGGTATTGATACAGGGACCGTTTTGGGTTGTTACTTTACCTTCTATACCGGTATTGATACAGGGACCGGTTTGGGTTGTTACTTTACCTTCTATACCGGTATTGATACAGGGACCGGTTTGGGTTGTTACTTTACCTTCTATACCGGTATTGATACAGGGACCGGTTTGGGTTGTTACTTTACCTTCTATACCGGTATTGATACAGGGACCGGTTTGGGTTGTTACTTTACCTTCTATACCGGTATTGATACAGGGACCGGTTTGGGTTGTTACTTTACCTTCTATACCGGTATTGATACAGGGACCGGTTTGGGTTGTTACTTTATCTTCTATAACGGTATTGATACAGGGACCGGTTTGGGTTGTTACTTTACCTTCTATACCGGTATTGATACAGGGACCGGTTTGGGTTGTTACTTTACCTTCTATACCGGTATTGATACAGGGACCGGTTTGGGTTGTTACTTTACCTTCTATACCGGTATTGATACAGGGACCGGTTTGGGTTGTTACTTTACCTTCTATACCGGTATTGATACAGGGACCGGTTTGGGTTGTTACTTTACCTTCTATAACGGTATTGATACAGGGACCGGTTTGGGTTGTTACTTTACCTTCTATACCGGTATTGATACAGGGACCGGTTTGGGTTGTTACTTTAGCTTCTATACCGGTATTGATACAGGGACCGGTTTGGGTTGTTACTTTACCTTCTATACCGGTATCGATACAGGGACCGGTTTGGGTTGTTACTTTACCTTCTATACCGGTATTGATACAGGGACCGGTTTGGGTTGTTACTTTACCTTCTATACCGGTATTTGAAAATTTGGTTTGTTAAATGTGATACACCATGTGTAATGTCAATATTTATTGTTTACTTCGCTACTTGAGTCATCTCTCTCTCCGGCTCTTACTCTCCGTGACAGTTTCCACACAGACCTAGCCACGCCCCCTGTCACTCAAAGGAGCACAGTTGATGCTCCTCAACCAGGAAACACTTTGTGTTTAGTCCGTGTGGTCAATGCAGCACATGCAACAATGCTGATGACAACAATGCTGTTTTCACTTTGCTTCGTAATATAAATCCAATAGCGTTCCATAATGACACTATTAGTTTGTGTTTCTTACATCAGCTAGGTTTGTCTTTTCTTAGCATGTTGCCCTAAATCTTGTGAGATGCTAATTGTTAGCCGCTAATGCTAATAGCTAGCTACAATGCAGCACATGCAACAATGCTGATGACAACAATGCTGTTTTCACTTTGCTTCGTAATATAAATCCACTAGCGTTCTATAATGACACTATTAGTTTGTGTTTCTTACATCAGCTAGGTTTGTCTTTTCTTAGCATGTTGCCCTAAATCTTGTGAGATGCTAATTGTTAGCCGCTAATGCTAATAGCTAGCTAGCTCATAAAATGTGCTGAGTAAGAGCAAATGTAGCTAGTTAATACTGCCCGATAAAGCAGTGATGGTGTAGTCCTAAATCAGCATGTTGGTTGTGCAACAGTATCTTCTAATTCAAAGAGGAAAAATACAAAGCAAGAATATATGAGGTAGCTAAGAGAAAACTTGCAATGTAGCCAAAGCTTATAGGGTCCCCTAGGAAACCCTTATCAACACTTTAGTTCCTACCCTGTCACAATAACTCCTCCCCTGGCATTTTAATTAATTGTATTCTCAAACACTGTATTCAAAGTGCCCACTATTATATTCTAACTATAGAATTAGAATAGTCATTATATTTCCATGATTCCAACAGTTTTGCTCTAATTTAAAAGTCTAATCACAATTGCAACATTTGGTTAAAAATAAGTCCTATATTATGTGCCCATATCGTGCAGCCCTGCGTGGTAGTGTGGACATTTCCTCAATTGAGCAGTGGTATTATATCATGGAACACAATCTGTTATATTACATCATTGAACACATTTTATTATATTACATCATGGAACACAATCTGTTATATTACATCATGGAACACATTCTGTTATATTACATCATGGAACACATTTTGTTATATTACATCATGGAACACATTTTGTTATATTACATCATGGATCACAATCTGTTATATTATATAATGGAACACAATCTGTTATATTACATCATGGAACACATTCTGTTATATTACATCATGGAACACATTCTGTTATATTACATCATGGAACACATTCTGTTATATTACATCATGGAACACATTCTGTTATATTACATCATGGAACACATTCTGTTATATTACATCATGGAACACATTCTGTTATATTACATCATGGAACACATTCTGTTATATTACATCATGGAACACATTCTGTTATATTACATCATGGAACACATTCTGTTATATTACATCATGGATCACAATCTGTTATATTATATAATGGAACACAATCTGTTATATTACATCATGGAACACATTCTGTTATATTACATCATGGAACACATTCTGTTATATTTTATCATGGAACACATTCTGTTATATTTTATCATGGAACACATTTTGTTATATTACATCATGGAACACATTCTGTTATATTACATCATGGAACACATTCTGTTATATTTTATCATGGAACACATTCTGTTATATTATATCATGGAACACATTAATATCAACTGGTTATATTATATCATAGAACACATTCTGTTATATTACATCATGGAACACATTCTGTTATATTATATCATGGAACATGTCTCTCACTGGCCTTCTCTTTACCCCCCTTGTCTCCTCAGCCTCAAACAAAGCAACGAGAAGAGAAACCGCGAGCATGAGAACAAGTACATCGAGGAGCTGGCTGAGCTGATCTTCGCCAACTTCAACGACATTGATAACTTCAACGTCAAACCTGACAAATGTGCTATCCTGAAGGAGACTGTTAAACAGATACGACAGATCAAGGAGCAAGGTACAACACTGCACTACACTACACTACACTGGTACAACACTGCACTACACTACACTACACTGGTACAACACTGCACTACACTACAATACACTGGTACAACACTGCACTACACTACACTACACTGGTACAACACTGCACTACACTACAATACACTGGTACAACACTGCAATACACTACACTACACTACACTGGTACAACACTGCACTACACTACAATACACTGGTACAACACTGCACTACACTACAATACACTGGTACAACACTGCACTACACTACACTACACTGGTACAACACTGCACTACACTACAATACACTGGTACAACACTGCACTACACTACAATACACTGGTACAACACTGCACTACACTACAAAACACTGGTACAACACTGCAATACACTACACTACACTACACTGGTACAACACTGCACTACACTACAATACAATACACTGCACTACAATACACTGCACTACAATACACTGGTACAATACACTGCACTACACTACAATACACTGGTACAACACTGCACTACACTACAATACACTGGTACAACACTGCAATACACTACACTACACTACACTAGTACAACACTGCACTACACTACAATACACTGGTACAACACTGCACTACACTACAATACACTGGTACAACACTGCACTACACTACACTACACTGGTACAACACTGCAATACACTACAATACACTGGTATAACACTGCACTACACTACACTACACTGGTACAACACTGCACTACACTACAATACACTGGTACAACACTGCACTACACTACACTACAATACACTGGTACAGCACTGCACTACACTACAATACACTGGTACAACACTGCACTACACTACACTACAATACACTGGTACAGCACTGCACTGCACTACACTACAATACACTGGTACAACACTGCACTACACTACACTACAATACACTGGTACAGCACTGCACTGCACTACACTACAATACACTGGTACAACACTGCACTACACTACACTACAATACACTGGTACAGCACTGCACTACACTACACTACAATACACTACACTACAATACACAATACACAGACACATCAAATGGTTGAAAATTGCAACAGTTGGCCTACCCGGCACGCAGGGCAGCTGAATCAGGTGCACCTACTTGCCATCAGTCCAAGTTGAGTGAAGTTTTATCTCATGCTTTTCTCCGTAGCTTACAGGGAACATTGTTGTGGAGATTGTCACTTTTTCACAGAGGGGTCATATTACTGTGAAGCCCAAACTGTTTGGACGCTACAGACTGAAGTTGGCAGCTCGTCTGTACCGAATTCAGACGAGACCCAAGACACTTGTGTGGATGGTAGAGCAAAACGGAGAAGACCATCTTGTTCGTGAGAGTCTCATCTTTCCATAGAGGGGCACAATAGTTTTGTAGGCCAAACCGTGCGGACGCTACAGACGATTTTGTGAGAGGACCGATGTTCGGGACGTCTCGGGGTCTGACAAACACAGTCTAGCTCTGTCAGCGTTCACCGCAGATGTGGAAGTGAGTCATCAAATATGTATTAGTCACATGCGCTGAATACAACAGCTGTAGACCTCACAATTAAATGCTTACTTACGAGCCAATGAAATGCTTAAACTTACGAGCCAATGAAATGCTTACTTACGAGCCAATGAAATGCTTACTTACGAGCCAATGAAATGCTTACTTACGAGCCAATGAAATGCTTAAATTTACGAGCCAATGAAATGCTTAAACTTACGAGCCAATGAAATGCTTAAACTTACGAGCCAATGAAATGCTTACTTACGAGCCAATGAAATGCTTAAATTTACGAGCCAATGAAATGCTTAAACTTACGAGCCAATGAAATGCTTAAACTTACGAGCCAATGAAATGCTTAAACTTACGAGCCAATGAAATGCTTAAACTTACGAGCCAATGAAATGCTTAAACTTACGAGCCAATGAAATGCTTAAACTTACGAGCCAATGAAATGCTTAAACTTACGAGCCAATGAAATGCTTAAACTTACGAGCCAATGAAATGCTTAAACTTACGAGCCAATGAAATGCTTAAACTTACGAGCCAATGAAATGCTTAAACTTACGAGCCAATGAAATGCTTAAACTTACGAGCCAATGAAATGCTTACTTACGAGCCAATGAAATGCTTAAACTTACGAGCCAATGAAATGCTTAAACTTACGAGCCAATGAAATGCTTAAACTTACGAGCCAATGAAATGCTTAAACTTACGAGCCAATGAAATGCTTAAACTTACGAGCCAATGAAATGCTTACTTACGAGCCAATGAAATGCTTAAACTTACGAGCCAATGAAATGCTTAAACTTACGAGCCAATGAAATGCTTACTTACGAGCCAATGAAATGCTTAAACTTACGAGCCAATGAAATGCTTACTTACGAGCCAATGAAATGCTTAAACTTACGAGCCAATGAAATGCTTACTTACGAGCCAATGAAATGCTTAAACTTACGAGCCAATGAAATGCTTACTTACGAGCCAATGAAATGCTTAAACTTACGAGCCAATGAAATGCTTAAACTTACGAGCCAATGAAATGCTTAAACTTACGAGCCAATGAAATGCTTACTTACGAGCCAATGAAATGCTTACTTACGAGCCAATGAAATGCTTAAACTTACGAGTCAATGAAATGCTTACTTACGAGCCAATGAAATGCTTACTTACGAGCCAATGAAATGCTTAAACTTACGAGCCAATGAAATGCTTAAACTTACGAGCCAATGAAATGCTTAAACTTACGAGCCAATGAAATGCTTAAACTTACGAGCCAATGAAATGCTTAAACTTACGAGCCAATGAAATGCTTAAACTTACGAGCCAATGAAATGCTTAAACTTACGAGCCAATGAAATGCTTAAACTTACGAGCCAATGAAATGCTTAAACTTACGAGCCAATGAAATGCTTAAACTTACGAGCCAATGAAATGCTTAAACTTACGAGCCAATGAAATGCTTAAACTTACGAGCCAATGAAATGCTTAAACTTACGAGCCAATGAAATGCTTAAACTTACGAGCCAATGAAATGCTTACTTACGAGCCAATGAAATGCTTAAACTTACGAGCCAATGAAATGCTTAAACTTACGAGCCAATGAAATGCTTAAACTTACGAGCCAATGAAATGCTTAAACTTACGAGCCAATGAAATGCTTAAACTTACGAGCCAATGAAATGCTTACTTACGAGCCAATGAAATGCTTAAACTTACGAGCCAATGAAATGCTTAAACTTACGAGCCAATGAAATGCTTACTTACGAGCCAATGAAATGCTTAAACTTACGAGCCAATGAAATGCTTACTTACGAGCCAATGAAATGCTTAAACTTACGAGCCAATGAAATGCTTACTTACGAGCCAATGAAATGCTTAAACTTACGAGCCAATGAAATGCTTACTTACGAGCCAATGAAATGCTTAAACTTACGAGCCAATGAAATGCTTAAACTTACGAGCCAATGAAATGCTTAAACTTACGAGCCAATGAAATGCTTACTTACGAGCCAATGAAATGCTTACTTACGAGCCAATGAAATGCTTAAACTTACGAGCCAATGAAATGCTTACTTACGAGCCAATGAAATGCTTACTTACGAGCCAATGAAATGCTTAAACTTACGAGCCAATGAAATGCTTAAACTTACGAGCCAATGAAATGCTTAAACTTACGAGCCAATGAAATGCTTAAACTTACGAGCCAATGAAATGCTTACTTACGAGCCAATGAAATGCTTACTTACGAGCCAATGAAATGCTTAAACTTACGAGCCAATGAAATGCTTACTTACGAGCCAATGAAATGCTTACTTACGAGCCAATGAAATGCTTAAACTTACGAGCCAATGAAATGCTTACTTACGAGCCCTAAACCAACAATACAGTTTAAACAACATATGTATAAGAAATAAGAGATAAAAGTAACAGGTAATTAAAGATCACGATCGAGACGTGTTCAAGGCTAAAAAAATATATATTTAGCTTAAACAGACTTTTTTAAATTATTTATTATTACTGCGGACATCGACCGTAGGGGTTAAATAACATATTGAGGTTGGAAGAGGAGGAGTAATTATGTTTCTGACTTTGACAATGGTGTTATATATCTATATATCTACATCTTGGTCTTCACTCAAGGCTACAGTCTCTCAGCTACGCGCTCCCATAGTTTACAGGGATTCTTAGTAGTTACCATAGTTTCCGTAGAGCTTTAGTTTTCTCTAGGCCCTCCACTGTTATCAGTCAATTGAAACCTTGTGTGTGTGTGTGTGTGTGTGTGTGTGTGTGTAATTTTAGGTTATACAAAGTGGGCGGTGACTGGCTGAATATAGTAGTCTATAGAGTCTCTGAGTCAGACGGCAAAGTTGGCTGACTCGTGATGGTTGTTTGGTGACTCACAGGCCCCTGGTTACGTAATGCTGAGTAATAGGACACGACCTGCCTACCATCGCACATCAAATGTGTTTTATAAAGCACTTTTCTACATCGGCTTTACCCATCTGTCAATTCAAATCAAATGCCATTAGTCACATGTGTCGAATACAACGGGTGTAGTAGACCTCACAGTGAAATGCTGAAAACAACAGGTGTAGTAGACCTTACAGTGAAATGTGCTGAATACAACAGGTGTAGTAGACCTCACAGTGAAATGCTGAATACAACAGGTGTAGGTAGACCTTACAGTGAAATGCTGAATACAACAGGTGTAGTAGACCTTACAGTGAAATGCTGAATACAACAGGTGTAGTAGACCTTACAGTGAAATGCTGAATACAACAGGTGTAGTAGACCTCACAGTGAAATGCTGAATACAACAGGTGTAGTAGACCTCACAGTGAAATGCTGAATACAACAGGTGTAGGTAGACCTTACAGTGAAATGCTGAATACAACAGGTGTAGGTAGACCTTTACAGTGAAATGCTGAATACAACAGGTGTAATAGACCTTACAGTGAAATGCTGAATACAACAGGTGTAGTAGACCTCACAGTGAAATGCTGAATACAACAGGTGTAGGTAGACCTTACAGTGAAATGCTGAATACAACAGGTGTAGTAGACCTCACAGTGAAATGCTGAATACAACAGGTGTAGTAGACCTCACAGTGAAATGCTGAATACAACAGGTGTAGTAGACCTCACAGTGAAATGCTGAAAACAACAGGTGTAGTAGACCTCACAGTGAAATGCTGAATACAACAGGTGTAGTAGACCTCACAGTGAAATGCTGAATACAACAGGTGTAGTAGACCTCACAGTGAAATGCTGAATACAACAGGTGTACTAGACCTCACAGTGAAATGCTGAATACAACAGGTGTAGTAGACCTCACAGTGAAATGCTGAATACAACAGGTGTAGTAGACCTCACAGTGAAATGCTGAAAACAACAGGTGTAGTAGACCTCACAGTGAAATGCTGAATACAACAGGTGTAGTAGACCTCACAGTGAAATGCTGAATACAACAGGTGTAGTAGACCTTACAGTGAAATGCTGAATACAACAGGTGTAGTAGACCTCACAGTGAAATGTGCTGAATACAACAGGTGTAGTAGACCTTACAGTGAAATGCTGAATACAGCAGGTGTAGTAGACCTTACAGTGAAATGCTGAATACAACAGGTGTAGTAGACCTTACAGTGAAATGCTGAATACAACAGGCTTAGTAGACCTCACAGTGAAATGCTGAATACAACAGGTGTAGTAGATCTTACAGTGAAATGCTGAATACAACAGGTGTAGTAGACCTTACAGTGAAATGCTGAATACAACAGGTGTAGTAGACCTTACAGTGAAATGCTGAATACAACAGGTGTAGTATACCTTACAGTGAAATGCTGAATACAACAGGTGTAGTAGACCTTACAGTGAAATGCTGAATACAACAGGTGTAGTAGACCTCACAGTGAAATGCTGAATACAACAGGTGTAGTAGACCTTACAGTGAAATGCTGAATACAACGGGTGTAGTAGACCTTACAGTGAAATGCTGAATACAACAGGTGTAGTAGACCTCACAGTGAAATGCTGAATACAACAGGTGTAGTAGACCTCACAGTGAAATGCTGAATACAACAGGTGTAGTAGACCTTACAGTGAAATGCTGAATACAACAGGTGTAGTAGACCTCACAGTGAAATGCTGAATACAACAGGTGTAGTAGACCTCACAGTGAAATGCTGAATACAACAGGTGTAGTAGACCTCACAGTGAAATGCTGAAAACAACAGGTGTAGTAGACCTCACAGTGAAATGCTGAATACAACAGGTGTAGTAGACCTCACAGTGAAATGCTGAATACAACAGGTGTAGTAGACCTTACAGTGAAATGCTGAATACAACAGGTGTAGTAGACCTCACAGTGAAATGTGCTGAATACAACAGGTGTAGTAGACCTTACAGTGAAATGCTGAATACAGCAGGTGTAGTAGACCTTACAGTGAAATGCTGAATACAACAGGCTTGGTAGACCTCACAGTGAAATGCTGAATACAACAGGTGTAGTAGATCTTACAGTGAAATGCTGAATACAACAGGTGTAGTAGACCTTACAGTGAAATGCTGAATACAACAGGTGTAGTAGACCTTACAGTGAAATGCTGAATACAACAGGTGTAGTATACCTTACAGTGAAATGCTGAATACAACAGGTGTAGTAGACCTTACAGTGAAATGCTGAATACAACAGGTGTAGTAGACCTCACAGTGAAATGCTGAATACAACAGGTGTAGTAGACCTTACAGTGAAATGCTGAATACAACAGGTGTAGTAGACCTTACAGTGAAATGCTGAATACAACAGGTGTAGTAGACCTTACAGTGAAATGCTGAATACAACAGGTGTAGTAGACCTTACAGTGAAATGCTGAATACAACAGGTGTAGTAGACCTTACAGTGAAATGCTGAATACAACAGGTGTAGTAGACCTCATGGTGAAATGCTGAATACAACAGGTGTAGTAGACCTTACAGTGAAATGCTGAATACAACAGGTGTAGTAGACCTTACAGTGAAATACTGAATACAACAGGTGTAGTAGACCTTACAGTGAAATGCTGAATACAACAGGTGTAGTAGACCTTACAGTGAAATGCTGAATACAACAGGTGTAGTAGACCTTACAGTGAAATGCTGAATACAACAGGTGTAGTAGACCTTACAGTGAAATGCTGAATACAACAGGTGTAGTAGACCTTACAGTGAAATGCTGAATACAACAGGTGTAGTAGACCTTACAGTGAAATGCTGAATACAACAGGTGTAGTAGACCTTACAGTGAAATGCTGAATACAACAGGTGTAGTAGACCTTACAGTGAAATGCTGAATACAACAGGTGTAGTAGACCTTACAGTGAAATGCTGAATACAACAGGTGTAGTAGACCTTACAGTGAAATGCTGAATACAACAGGTGTAGTAGACCTTACAGTGAAATGCTGAATAGTAGACCTCACAGTGAAATGCTGAATACAACAGGTGTAGTAGACCTTACAGTGAAATGCTGAATACAACAGGTGTAGTAGACCTTACAGTGAAATGCTGAATACAACAGGTGTAGTAGACCTTACAGTGAAATGCTGAATACAACAGGTGTAGTAGACCTTACAGTGAAATGCTGAATAGTAGACCTCACAGTGAAATGCTGAATACAACAGGTGTAGTAGACCTTACAGTGAAATGCTGAATACAACAGGTGTAGTAGACCTCACAGTGAAATACTGAATACAACAGGTGTAGTAGACCTTACAGTGAAATGCTGAATACAACAGGTGTAGTAGACCTTACAGTGAAATGCTGAATACAACAGGTGTAGTAGACCTTACAGTGAAATGCTGAATACAACAGGTGTAGTAGACCTTACAGTGAAATGCTGAATACAACAGGTGTAGTAGACCTTACAGTGAAATGCTGAATACAACAGGTGTAGTAGACCTTACAGTGAAATGCTGAATACAACAGGTGTAGTAGACCTTACAGTGAAATGCTGAATACAACAGGTGTAGTAGACCTTACAGTGAAATGCTGAATACAACAGGTGTAGGTAGTCCTTACAGTGAAATGCTGAATAGAACAGGTGTAGTAGACCTTACAGTGAAATGCTGAATACAACAGGTGTAGTAGACCTTACAGTGAAATGCTGAATACAACAGGTGTAGTAGACCTTACAGTGAAATGCTGAATACAACAGGTGTAGTAGATATCACAGTGAAATGCTGAATACAACAGGTGTAGTAGACCTTACAGTGAAATGCTGAATACAACAGGTGTAGTAGACCTCACATTGAAATGCTGAATACAACAGGTGTAGTAGACCTTACAGTGAAATGTGGAGGCTATATACAGGGGGTACCAGTACAGAGTCAATGTGGAGGCTATATACAGGGGGTACCAGTACAGAGTCAATGTGGAGGCTATATACAGGGGGTACCAGTACAGAGTCAATGTGGAGGCTATATACAGGGGGTACCAGTACAGAGTCAATGTGGAGGCTATATACAGGGGGTACCGGTACAGAGTCAATGTGGAGGCTATATGCAGGGGGTACCGGTACAGAGTCAATGTGGAGGCTATATACAGGGGGTACCAGTACAGAGTCAATGTGGAGGCTATATACAGGGGTACCGGTACAGAGTCAATGTGGAGGCTATATACAGGTGGTACAAGTACAGAGTCAATGTGGAGGCTATATACAGGGGGTACAAGTACAGAGTCAATGTGGAGGCTATATACAGGTGGTACAAGTACAGAGTCAATGTGGAGGCTATATACAGGGGGTACCGGTACAGAGTCAATGTGGAGGCTATATACAGGGGGTACCGGTACAGAGTCAATGTGGAGGCTATATACAGGGGGTACCGGTACAGAGTCAATGTGGAGGCTATATACAGGGTGTTACGGTACAGAGTCAATGTGGAGGCTATATACAGGGGGTACCGGTACAGAGTCAATGTGGAGGCTATATACAGGGGGTACCGGTACAGAGTCAATGTGGAGGCTATATACAGGGGGTACCGGTACAGAGTCAATGTGGAGGCTATATACAGGGGGTACCAGTACAAAGTCAATGTGGAGGCTATATACAGGGGGTACCGGTACAGAGTCAATGTGGAGGCTATATACAGGGGGTACCGGAACAGAGTCAATGTGGAGGCTATATACAGGGGGTACTGGTACAGAGTCAATGTGGAGGCTATATACAGGGGGTACCGGTACAGAGTCAATGTGGAGGCTATATACAGGGGGTACCGGTACAGAGTCAATGTGGAGGCTATATACAGGGGGTACCGGTACAGAGTCAATGTGGAGGCTGTATACAGGGTGTTACGGTACAGAGTCAATGTGGAGGCTAGATACAGGGGGTACCGGTACAGAGTCAATGTGGAGGCTATATACAGGGGGTACCGGTACAGAGTCAATGTGGAGGCTATATACAAGGGGTACCGGTACAGAGTCAATGTGGAGGCTATATACAGGGGGTAACAGTACAAAGTCAATGTGGAGGCTATATATAGGGGGTACCGGTACAGAGTCAATGTGGAGGCTATATACAGGGGGTACCGGAACAGAGTCAATGTGGAGGCTATATACAGGGGGTACTGGTACAGAGTCAATGTGCGGGTGCACCGTGCGGTAGCAGAGAGAACAAACAGTCTTTGACAATTTTTAGGGCCTTCCTCTTGCACCGCCTGTATAGAGGTCCTGGATGGCAGGAAGCTTGGTAATGTACTGGGCCGTATCCACTACCCTCTGTAGTGCCTTACGGTTGGAGGCTGAGCAGTTGCCGTACCAGGCAGTGATGCAACCATGCTCTCGATGTTGCAGCTGTAGAACCTTTTGAGGATCTGAGGACACATGCCAAATATTTTCAGTCTCCTGAGGGGGAATATGTGTTGTCGTGCCCTCTTCACGACTGTCTTGGTGTGTTTTGACCATGATAGTTGTTTGGTGATGTGGTCACCAAGAAACTTGAAGCTCTCAACTGAAGCCCCGTCGATGAGAATGTGGGCGTGGTCGGTACATATTTTCTTGTAGTCCACAATCATCTCCTTTGTCTTGATCACGTTGAGGGACAGGTTGTTGTCCTGGCACCACACGACCAGGTCTCTGACCTCCTCCCTATAGGTTGTCTCATCGGTGATCAGGCCTACCGCTGTTGTATCGTCAGCAAACTTAATGATATTGTTGAAGTCGTGCATGACCATGCAGTCATGAGTGAAAAGGTAGTACAGGAGGGGACTAAGCACGCACCTCTGAGGGGCCCCAGTGTTGAGGATCAGCATGGTGGAAGTGTTGTTACCTACCGTTACCACCTGGGGGCGGCCCGTCAGGAAGTCCAGGATCCAGTTGCAGAGGGAGGTGTTTAGTCACAGGGTCCTTAGCTTATCGATGAGCTTTGAGGGCACTATGGTGTTGAATGCTGAGCTGTAGTCAATGAACAGCATTCTCACATAGGTGTTCCTTTTGTCCAGATGGGAAAGGGAAGTGTGGAGGGCAATAGAGATGGCGTCATCTGTGGATCTGTTTGGGCGGTATGCAAATTGGTGTGGGTCTAGGGTTTCTGGGATAATGGTGTTGATGTGAGCCATGACCAGCCTTTCAAAGCACCTCATGGCTACAGACGTGAGTGCTACAGGTCGGTAGTCATTTAGGCAGGTTACCTTAGTATTCTTTTGCACGGGGACTATGTGGTCTGCTAAAAAACATGTTGGTATTACAGACTCAGACAGGGAGGTTGAAAATGTCAGTGAAGACACTTGACAGTTGGTCAGCGCATGCTCGGAGTACACGTCCTGGTAATCCGTCTGGCCCTGCAGCCTTGTGAATGTTGACCTGTTTAAAGGTCTTACTCACATCGGCTGCGGAGAGCGTGATCACGCAGTCGTCCGGAACGGTTGATGCTCTCATGCATTTTTCAGTGTTACTTGCCTCGAACCGAGCATAGAAGTAATTTTGCTTGTCTGGTAGGCTCGTGTCACTGGGCAGCTCTCGGTTGTGCTTCCCTTTGTAGTCTGCAATGGTTTGCAGGCCCTGCCACATCCGACGAGCGTCAGAGCCGGTGTAGTATGATTCAATCTTAGCCCTGTATTGACGCTTTGCCTGTTTGATGGTTCGTCGATTGGCATAGCGGGATTTCTTATAAGCTTCCGGGTTAGAGTCCCGCACCTTGATAGCGGCAGCTCTACCCTTTAGCTCAGTGCGGATGTTGCCTGTAATCCATGGCTTCTGTTTTGGGTATGTACGTACAGTCACTGTGGGGACAACGTCCTCAATGCACATATTGATGAAGCCAGTGCCTGATGTGGTGTACTTCTCAATGCCATCGGAAGAATCCCGGAACATATTCCAGTCTGTGATAGCAAAACAGTCCTGTAGTTTAGCATCTGCTTCATCTGACCACTTTTTTATAGACCGAGTCACTGGTGCTTCCTGCTTTAGTTTTTGCTTGTAAGCAGGAATCAGCAGGATATAATTATGGTCAGATTTGCCAAATGGAGGGCGAGTGTGAGCTTTGTATGTGTCTCTGTGTGTGGAGTAAAGGTGGTCTAGTTTTTTCCCCCTCTGGTTGCACATTTAACATGTTGGTAGAAATTTGGTAAAACGGATTTGAGTTTCCCTGCATTAAAGTTTCCGGCCACTAGGAGCGCCGCCTTTGTTTGAGTGTTTTCCTGTTTGCTTATGGCCGTATACAGCTCATTGAGTGTCGTCTTAGTGCCAGCTTCGGTCAGTGGTGGTAAATAGACAACCACGAAGAATATAGATGAAAACTCTCTTGGTGAATAGTGTGGTCTACAGCTTATCATGAGATACTCTACCTCAGGCGAGAAAAACCTTGCGACTTCCTTAGATATTGTGCGCCAGCAGTTGTTTACAAATATGCATAGACCGCCACCCCTTTTCTTACCATAGTGTTCTATCCTGCCGATACTGTGATACCAGCTGTATGTTGTCGTTCGTCCACGACTCGGTGAAACACAAGATCTTTAATGTCCCGTTGGTAGGATTTACGTGCTTGAAGTTTGTCTAATTTATTAGTATTATTATTTTTTTTAAAGTATTATTATTTTTTACCCCCTTTTCGTGGTTTCCAATTGTTAGTAGTTTCTATCTTGTCTCATCGCTACAACTCCCGTACGGGCTCGGGAGAGACGAAGGTTGAAAGTCATGCGTCCTCCGATACACAACCCAACCAAGCCGCACTGCTTCTTAACACAGCGCGCATCCAACCTGGAAGCCAGCCGCACCAATGTGCCGGTGGAAACACAGTGCACCTGGCGACCTTGGTTAGCGTGCACTGCGCCTGGCCCACCACAGGAGTCGCTGGTGCGCGATGAGACAAGGATATCCCTACCGGCCAAACCCTCCCTATCCCGGACGACGCTAGGGCAATTGTGCGTCGCCCCACTGACCTCCCGGTCGCGGCCGGTTACGATAGAGCCTGGGCGCGAACCCAGAGTCTCTGGTGGCACAGCTGGCGCTGCAGTACAGCGCCCTTGACCACTGCGCCACCCGGAGTCTAATTTATTATCCAATGATTGTACGTCGTCTAATAGGACCGATGGCAAATTACCCACCCGCTGCCTGACCCTTACATGGCACCCCGACCTTCGTCCTCGATACCTCCGTCTTTTTGTCCTGCGTATGACGGGATGAGGTCCTTGTCGGGTGTCTGGAGTAAATCCCTCTCGTCTTTTAATACGGGGTGAGTAATCGCTTTCCTAAAAGATCTTTTCAGGTCATTAGAGACGGTGGCAGAAACATTATGTACTAAATAATTACCTCCCTCATGCCATCCTTCCCTCCTTCTCATTCCTTTCTCCTTCTCCCTACCATGCCTCCCTCTCTCTCTCTCTCTCTCTCTCTCTCTCTCTCTCCCTCCCCTGTCTCGCTCTCTTCCTCTCCACTTCACGTTAGTAGGCTTTCTCAGAATGAATGTAGTAGCAGTGGTGTAAAGTACTTAAGTAAAAATACTTTTAAAATACTACTTAAGTAGTTTTTTTGGAGTGTCTTTACTTTTTTTTTACAACTTTTACTTCACTACAATCCTAAAGGAAATAATGTACTTTTTACTCCCTGACACCCAAAAGTACTTGTTACATTCTGACAGAAAAATGGTTGAATTCACGCACTTATCAAGAGAACATCCCTGCCTCTGATCTGGAGGACTTACTAAACACAAATGCTTTGTTTGTAAATTCATGTTAGAGTGTTGTAGTGTACATTTAAAAAAAAACATGAATTAATTAATTAGTTAATCCGGTACCTGGACCCTGACGGGAGGTCGGTACCTGGACCCTAACGGGAGGTTAGCCCGGTACCTGGACCCTGACGGGAGGTTAGCCCGGTACTTGGACACTGAAGGGAGGTTAGCCCGGTACCTGGCCCCTGACTGGAAGTTAGCCCGGTACCTGGCCCCTGACGGGGAGGTTATTCCGGTACCTGGACCCTGACGGGAGGTTATTCCGGTACCTGGACCATAACGGGAGATTTGTTCATTGTGTGGGCAGGACTGTTAGTCTGGCAATTGCGTCTGTGTTTCCAAATTACACCCTATTCCCTATATAGTGCACTTCCTTTGACCAGGCTCCATAGGGAAATAGTGCACTACGTAGAGAATATGGGGCCAATTGGGACATACCCTTTGTTGTATATTTATGTTTCGGTCCATGTAAGTAAACATCTATTTGCTTAAAGAATAATGTAATTAATGTAAAATAATATTATACTAAACAATGTAAGGGAAACATGCAACATTTACATTTATTTTACTGAGTTACAGTTCATATCCGGAAATCAGTCAATTGAATCCAATTCATTAGGTCCTAATCTATGGATTTCACATGACTGAGAATACAGATATGCATCTGTTGGTCACAGAAACCTTAAAAATGGGCCTCACAATGGACCTCACAATGGGCCTCCCAATGGTCCTCCCAATGGACCTCCCAATGGACCTCACAATGGGCCTCCCAATGGACCTCACAATGGACCTCACAATGGACCTCACAATGGGCCTCACAATGGGCCTCCCAATGGATCTCACAGTGGGCCTCCCAATGGACCTCACAAAGGATCTCACAATGGACCTCACAATGGACCTCCCAATGGACCTCACAATGGGCCTCCCAATGGACCTCCCAATGGACCTCACAATGGACCTCCCAATGGACCTCACAATGGGCCTCACAATGGGCCTCACAATGGGCCTCACAAGGGACCTCACAATGGGCCTCACAATGGATCTCACAATGGGCCTCCCAATGGACCTCACAATGGACCTCACAATGGGCCTCACAATGGGCCTCCCAATGGGCCTCCCAATGGGCCTCACAATGGGCCTCACAATGGATCTCACAATGGGCCTCACAATGGGCCTCACAATGGGCCTCAGTATCTTCTCATGTTTTTTTTTTGTGCATACAAATTGCCATTGATAAAATGCAATTGTGTTCGTTGTCTGTAGTCACAATGGGCCTCACAAGGGACCTCACAATGGGCCTCACAATGGATCTCACAATGGGCCTCCCAATGGACCTCACAATGGACCTCACAATGGGCCTCCCAATGGGCCTCCCAATGGGCCTCACAATGGGCCTCACAATGGACCTCACAATGGGCCTCACAATGGGCCTCACAATGGGCCTCAGTATCTTCTCATGTTTTTTTTGTGCATACAAATTGCCATTGATAAAATGCAATTGTGTTCGTTGTCTGTAGTTTATGCCTGCGCATAACATAACCCCACCACCACCATGGAGCACTCTGTTCACAACGTTGACATCAGCAAACCGCTCGCCCACACGACGCCATACACGTGGTCTGCGGTTGTGAGGCCAGTTGGACGTACTGACAAATTCTCTAAAATGACATTGAGGCGGCTTATGGTAGAGAAACTAACATCAACTTCAATGGCAACAACTCTGGTGGACATTCCTGCAGTCAGCATGCCAATTGCGACGCTCCATCAAAACTTGAGACATCTGTGGCATAGTGTTGTGTGACAAAACTGAACATCTTAGAGTGTTTTTTATTGTCCCCAGTACAAGTTGCACCTGTGTAATGATCATGATGTTTAATCAGCTTCTTGTTATGCCACACCAGTCAAGTGGATGGATTATCTTGGCAAAGATAATCCACTAACAAATCATATCAAATTGTATTAGTCACATGCGCCAATTACAACAGGTGTAGGTAGACCTTACAGTGAAATGCTTACTTACAAGCCCCTAACCAACAATGCAGTTTAATAAAAATAAAAAATATGAATAATAAATTAAAGTAACAAGTACTTAAAGAGGATGCAACAGGGATGTTAATATCTCTGTCATACTGTGTTTCATTATCTCTCTGTCTTGCTGTGTTTTTTATCTCTCTGTCATGCTGTGTTTTATTATCACTCTGTCATAGTGTGTTTTATTATCTCTCTGTCATGCTGTGTTTTATTATCACTCTGTCATAGTGTGTTTTATTATCTCTCTGTCATGCTGTGTTTTATTATCTCTCTGTCATGCTGTGTTGTATTATCTCTCTGTCATGCTGTGTTTTATTATCTCTCTGTCATGCTGTGTTTTATTATCTCTCTGTCATGCTGTGTTTTATTATCTCTCTGCCATGCTGTGTTTTATTATCTCTCTGTCATGCTGTGTTTCATTATCTCTCTGTCATGCTGTGTTTTATTATCTCTCTGTCATGCTGTGTTTTATTATCGCTGTGCCATGCTGTGTTTTATTATCTCTCTGTCATGCTGTGTTTTATTATCTCTCTGCCATGCTGTGTTTTATTATCTCTCTGTCATGCTGTGTTTTATTATCTCTCTGTCATGCTGTGTTTTATTATCTCTCTGTCATGCTGTGTTTTATTATCGCTCTGTCATAGTGTGTTTCATTATCTCTCTGTCATGCTGTGTTTTATTATCTCTCTGTCATGCTGTGTTTTATTATAGCTCTGTCATAGTGTGTTTCATTATCTCTCTGTCATGCTGTGTTTTATTATCGCTCTGTCATAGTGTGTTTCATTATCTCTCTGTCATGCTGTGTTTTATTATCTCTCTGTCATGCTGTGTTTTATTATAGCTCTGTCATAGTGTGTTTCATTATCTCTCTGTCATGCTGTGTTTTATTATCTCTCTGTCATGCTGTGTTTTATTATCTCTGTCATGCTGTGTTTTATTATCTCTCTGCCATGCTGTGTTTTATTATCTCTCTGTCATGCTGTGTTTTATTATCTCTCTGTCATGCTGTGTTTTATTATCGCTCTGTCATAGTGTGTTTCATTATCTCTCTGTCATGCTGTGTTTTATTATAGCTCTGTCATGCTGTGTTTTATTATCGCTCTGTCATAGTGTTTCATTATCTCTCTGTCATGCTGTGTTTTATTATCTCTCTGTCATAGTGTGTTTCATTATCTCTCTGTCATGCTGTGTTTTATTATCTCTCTGTCATGCTGTGTTTTATTATCGCTCTGTCATAGTGTGTTTCATTATCTCTCTGTCATGCTGTGTTTTATTATCTCTTGTCATGCTGTGTTTTATTATCTCTCTGTCATGCTGTGTTTTATTATCTCTCTGTCATGCTGTGTTTTATTATGTCTCTGTCATGCTGTGTTTTATTATCTCTCTGCCATGCTGTGTTTTATTATCTCTCTGTCATGCTGTGTTTTATTATCTCTCTGTCATGCTGTGTTTTATTATGTCTCTGTCATGCTGTGTTTTATTATCTCTCTGTCTCACTGTTTTATTATCTCTGTCATAGTGTGTTTCATTATCTCTCTGTCATGCTGTGTTTTATTATCTCTTGTCATGCTGTGTTTTATTATCTCTCTGTCATGCTGTGTTTTATTATCTCTCTGTCATGCTGTGTTTTATTATGTCTCTGTCATGCTGTGTTTTATTATCTCTCTGTCATGCTGTGTTTTATTATCTCTTGTCATGCTGTGTTTTATTATCTCTCTGTCTCACTGTGTTTTATTATCTCTCTGTCATGCTGTGTTTTATTATCTCCCTGCCATGCTGTGTTTTATTATCTCTCTGTCATGCTGTGTTTTATTATCTCTCTGTCATGCTGTGTTTTATTATGTCTCTGTCATGCTGTGTTTTATTATCTCTCTGTCTCACTGTTTTATTATCTCTGTCATAGTGTGTTTCATTATCTCTCTGTCATGCTGTGTTTTATTATCTCTTGTCATGCTGTGTTTTATTATCTCTCTGTCATGCTGTGTTTTATTATCTCTCTGTCATGCTGTGTTTTATTATGTCTCTGTCATGCTGTGTTTTATTATCTCTCTGCCATGCTGTGTTTTATTATCTCTATGTCATGCTGTGTTTTATTATCTCTTGTCATGCTGTGTTTTATTATCTCTCTGTCATGCTGTGTTTTATTATCTCTCTGTCATGCTGTGTTTTATTATCTCTCTGCCATGCTGTGTTTTATTATCTCTTGTCATGCTGTGTTTTATTATCTCTCTGTCTCACTGTGTTTTATTATCTCTCTGTCATGCTGTGTTTTATTATCTCTCTGTCATGCTGTGTTTTATTATCTCTTGTCATGCTGTGTTTTATTATCTCTCTGTCTCACTGTGTTTTATTATCTCTCTGTCATGCTGTGTTTTATTATCTCTTGTCATGCTGTGTTTTATTATCTCTCTGTCATGCTGTGTTTAACTCTGTTGGATCTTGTCTAGCCATCTTGTTTCAAGGGGACCACAATTGAAATAAGTCCTGGACTTTGTGTGTTTTTATGAAATGGTTGAATTAATAAACTACACACACACACACACACACACACACACACACCACTCTGTCACATATAAAACAAGTCGCTCAGCTCTGTAGCATATCATTAGGTAATAAAGTCCTACACATTATACACAATGGTTCCTATTAGGACAATGTACAGAGAGTGGACCAAGATGATATACAAATAACATTGTGTGTGTGTGTGTGTGTGTGTGTGTGTGTGTGTGTGTGTGTGGAGACAGTGAGTGATGATGTTGTACTCGCGTCAGCTGTGCTGGTTTACTGGAGCCTGCTGGGTCTGCTCAAGACCTGCTGACACACACACACACACACACACACACACACACACACACACACACACACACACACACACTCACACACCTCTTTCAGGGTTAATGGTGTGTGTGTGTGTGTGTGTGTGATGCAGAATGCAGCCTGCTGCTTCTCCTTGGCTACTCTTCCTGCTCTGTTTTCACACTGTGGAAGAGCTCAGTGTGTGTTTGCTGCCAGCATACTAGCGCCTCACGAACCCCCCTCCTCCTCCGTTCCTCATGTGTACCTGTCTCCCCCTGCTATATGGTCTCACGTGAAACTGGCGCGGTGCGACACTCTAATACGTCCCCCTCTCTTTTTAGCCACACCTTCTCCTCCTCCTCATCAGCATCATGTTTAGAAGTAGGGCAGACTTTGCTTTGAATATAGGGTCTCTCTACATGCCTATTAAAACCCATACCTATATGGTCTCACGTGAAACTGGCGTGGTGCGACACTCTAATACGTCCCCCTCTCTTTTTAGCCATACCTTCTCCTCCTCCTCATCAGCATCATGTTTAGAAGTAGGGCAGACTTTGCTTTGAATATAGGGTCTCTCTACATGCCTATTAAAACCCATACCTATATGGTCTCACGTGAAACTGGCGTGGTGCAACAC
Organism: Oncorhynchus mykiss; assembly: GCF_013265735.2. Taxonomy (NCBI): domain Eukaryota; kingdom Metazoa; phylum Chordata; class Actinopteri; order Salmoniformes; family Salmonidae; genus Oncorhynchus; species Oncorhynchus mykiss. The sequence goes on from NC_048575.1 coordinate 5,310,432, forward strand.
TCTAATACGTCCCCCTCTCTTTTTAGCCATACCTTCTCCTCCTCCTCATCAGCATCATGTTTAGAAGTAGGGCAGACTTTGCTTTGAATATAGGGTCTCTCTACATGCCTATTAAAACCCATACCAATATGGTCTCACGTGAAACTGGCGCGGTGCGACACTCTAATACGTCCCCCTCTCTTTTTAGCCATACCTTCTCCTCCTCCTCATCAGCATCATGTTTAGAAGTAGGGCAGACTTTGCTTTGAATATAGGGTCTCTCTACATGCCTATTAAAACCCATACCTATATGGTCTCACGTGAAACTGGCGCGGTGCGACACTCTAATACGTCCCCCTCTCTTTTTAGCCACACCTTCTCCTCCTCCTCATCAGCATCATGTTTAGAAGCAGGGCAGACTTTGCTTTGAATATAGGGTCTCTCTACATGCCTATTAAAACCCAATCCCTGAACGGAGGAGGTATGGAGCTTCATGAACTGTACAACAGAGGATACATTTAGAATGCGTACCAAGTGACACCCTATTCCCTATGTAGTGCACCCTATTCCCTATGGGCCCTGGTCAAACCTAGTGTACAATATAGAGGATAGGGTGCTATTTGGGATGTAGTCATACGCTAACTCCTCATCTCTATACTTCATGTTGCTGCAACTGCAAACCATCTTACCTTATTTATCGGACTCCTACTCTTGAATAAATATTAGCCCCTACCTTTTATTGGCCCCTACTTTTTATTGCCCCCTACCTTGCATTGGCCCCTACCTTGTATTGGCCCCTACCTTGTATACTCCCCTACCCTGTATTGGCCCCAACCTTGTATTGGCCCCTACCTAGTATTGGCCCCTACCTTGTATTGCCAGCTACCTTGTATTGGCCCCTACCGTCCCTCTCCATCCGTCCCTCTCCGTCTGTCCCTGTCCGTCCGTCCCTCTCCGTCCCTCCGTCCCTCTCCGTCCATCCCTGTCCGTCCGCCCCTCTCTGTCCGTCCCTGTCTGTCCGTCCCTGTCCGTCCGTCCCTGTCCGTCCGTCCCTATCCGTCCGTCCCTCTTCGTCCATCCCTCTCCGTCCGTCCCTCTCCGTCCGTCCCTCTCCGTCCGTCCCTCTCCATCTATCCCTGTCCGTCCCTCTCCATCCGTCCCTCTCCGTCCGTCCCTCTCCATCCGTCCCTGTCTGTCCCTGTCCGTCTGTCCGTCCGACAGCAGAAGTTGTTCACTCAGTTGGAGGAGGGGCGACGCTCTTTCCATAATGACTTTAGAGGTATTTTTCTTACGTTGAGAATGACCATCCATCTAGCCAGCCGCCCGACACCCGCGTGAAAGCGTCATGCTGCGCGTGCGCACACACACACACACACACACACACACACACACACACACACACAGTTCGTGCCCCAGTTAGTGACATGGCAGCGGGTGGTGTCTAGACAATACGCTGTGCGTGAATGCTTTGTGAGATCAGTGAGGAAAGAGAAGATTGGCTGAGAGAGAGAGAGAGAGAGAGAGAGAGAGAGATGGCACCCTATCCCCTGCATAGTGCGTAACCTTTGACCTATGGGTTTCCCTACGGGCCCTTGTCAAGGGTAGGGCGCTATGAAGGGAATAAGGATGCCATTTGGGACTGTCTGTGTGATGCCTCTCATATAGGTCACAGTGATTGTAATGAGGGATTTGAGGGTGAATGTCTCTGATAAGGTCTGGGTTATTAATGGGATCACATAGCCTACATTAGGACTCATTTAACATGCATTTGATTATTGTGTAAGAGATGGATAGATTTCTCCTCCCTTGAAGATCTGTTATTCTCTTTATTACACTGAAACAGAAGAGTAAATGTTAAGAGATCCTCAAGCTGTTTCTTTAACGGTCTAACTGAATCTCTATTAAACAGGAAGAAGGAAGAGTAGATGTTAAAAGAGATCCTCGAGCTGTTTCTTTTAATGGTCTAACTGAATCTCTATTAAACAGGAAGAAGGAAGAGTAGATGTTAAAAGAGATCCTCGAGCTGTTTCTTTTAATGGTCTAACTGAATCTCTATTAAACAGGAAGAAGGAAGAGTAGATGTTAAAAGAGATCCTCGAGCTGTTTCTTTTAATGGTCTAACTGAATCTCTATTAAACAGGAAGAAGGAAGAGTAGATGTTAAGAGATCCTCAAGCTGTTTCTTTTAATGGTCTAACTGAATCTATTAAACAGGAAGAAGGAAGAGTAGATGTTAAAAGAGATCCTCGAGCTGTTTCTTTTAATGGTCTAACTGAATCTCTATTAAACAGGAAGAAGGAAGAGTAAATGTTAAAAGAGATCCTCAAGCTGTTTCTTTTAATGGTCTAACTGAATCTCTATTAAACAGGAAGAAGGAAGAGTAGATGTTAAAAGAGATCCTCAAGCTGTTTCTTTTAATGGTCTAACTGAATCTCTATTAAACAGGAAGAAGGAAGAGTAGATGTTAAAAGAGATCCTCGAGCTGTTTCTTTTAATGGTCTAACTGAATCTCTATTAAACAGGAAGAAGGAAGAGTAAATGTTAAAAGAGATCCTCAAGCTGTTTTTTTTAATGGTCTAACTGAATCTCTATTAAACAGGAAGAAGGAAGAGTAGATGTTAAAAGAGATCCTCAAGCTGTTTCTTTTAACGGTCTAACTGAATCTCTATTAAACAGGAAGAAGGAAGAGTAAATGTTAAAAGAGATCCTCAAGCTGTTTCTTTTAATGGTCTAACTGAATCTCTATTAAACAGGAAGAAGGAAGAGTAGATGTTAAAAGAGATCCTCAAGCTGTTTCTTTTAATGGTCTAACTGAATCTCTATTAAACAGGAAGAAGGAAGAGTAGATGTTAAAAGAGATCCTCAAGCTGTTTCTTTTAATGGTCTAACTGAATCTCTATTAAACAGGAAGAAGGAAGAGTAAATGTTAAAAGAGATCCTCAAGCTGTTTCTTTTAACGGTCTAACTGAATCTCTATTAAACAGGAAGAAGGAAGAGTAAATGTTAAAAGAGATCCTCAAGCTGTTTCTTTTAATGGTCTAACTGAATCTCTATTAAACAGGAAGAAGGAAGAGGATGCAGCTGAGCGATCCAAATGACTATTACATTTGTAGTGCACTACTTTTGATGGGCTCGAGGTACTAGGGTGCCATTTCGCTCAGACTACAGCCAGTCTTTGTCTCTCTGTTTTAAGGTTTATATCTGTTGATGGGGCTGTTGAGGAGGCTGTTGACGGGGCTGTTGATGGGGCTGTTGATGGGGCTGTTGACGGGGCTGTTGATGGGGCTGTTGATGGGGCTGTTGATGAGGCTGTTGATGGGGCTGCTGATGAAAATGTTAAATGGGGGCTGTTGATGGGGCTGTTGATGGGGCTGTTGAGGAGGCTGTTGACGGGGCTGTTGATGGGGCTGTTGATGGGGCTGTTGATGGGGCTGTTGAGGAGGCTGTTGATGAGGCTGTTGATGGGGCTGTTGATGGGGCTGTTGATGAGGCTGTTGATGAGGCTGTTGATGGGGCTGTTGAGGCTGTTGATGGGGCTGTTGAGGCTGTTGATGGGGCTGTTGATGGGGCTGTTGATGAGGCTGTTGATGGGGCTGTTGATGGGGCTGTTGATGGGGCTGTTGATGAGGCTGTTGATGGGGCTGTTGATGGGGCTGTTGATGGGGCTGTTGATGGGGCTGTTGATGGGGCTGTTGATGAGGCTGTTGAGGAGGCTGTTGACGGGGCTGTTGACGGGGCTGTTGATGGGGCTGTTGAGGAGGCTGTTGATGGGGCTGTTGATGAGGCTGTTGATGGGGCTGCTGATGGGGCTGTGAGGACATTTGAGGTAAAGAAAGAAACATGATTCTGATTTGTCTTTCTTTCCCACAGAGAAAGCAGCAGCAGCCAATGAGGAGGAGGTACAGAAGGCGGACATCTCATCAACGGGCCAATCCGTCATCGACAAGGAGGCTCTCGGACCAATGATGCTGGAGGTGAGTCTGAGAGCTGCTGCTACTGCTGGGCTAGTCCGGGCTGGGTTGGGCCGGGTAGGGCCGGGCTGGGTTGGGTTGGGCTGGGCTGGGTCGGCTGGGTTGGGTTGGGCTGGGTTGGGTTAGGCTGGGCTGGGCCGAGCTGGGTTGGGTTAGGCTGGGTTATATCCAGGTAGTTCATTCAAAACCAAGGTTGCTTTTGCATGCTGACACGTGGGGGCGTTTCCTGCCCGACAGCCTATGGAGCGAGCTAACAGAGTCTGTACTCAGAGAGTGTGGGTGTGAAGCGCTGGTCTCCCTGTCCGTCCCTCCATCCACCGGCAGCCAACAGATGGGAAAGCAGGCAGGAGGGAGAGAAGGGGGAAGAGGGAAGGGCAGGAGGGAGAGAAGGGGAAGAGGGAAGGGCAGGGGAGAGGGAGAGAGGGAGGCAGGGGAGAGGGAGAGAGGGAGGCAGGGGAGAGGGAGAGAGGGAGGCAGGGGAGAGGGAGAGAGGGAGGCAGGGGAGGGGGAGGCGGGGGAGAGGGAGAGAGGGAGGCGGGGGAGAGGGAGGCAGAGGAGAGAGGGAGGCGGGGGAGAGGGAGGCAGAGGAGAGGGAGGCAGGGGAGAGGGAGAGAGGGAGGCAGGGGAGAGGGAGAGAGAGAGGCAGGGGAGAGGGAGGCAGGGGAGAGGGAGGCAGGGGAGAGGGAGGTGAGGGAGGCGGGGGAGAGGGAGAGAGGGAGGCAGGGGAGAGGGAGAGAGAGACAGGGGAGAGGGAGCGAGGGAGGCAGGGGAGAGGGAGGCAGGGGAGAGGGGGAGAGAGGAAGGCAGGGGAGAGGGGGAGAGAGGGAGGCAGGGGAGAGGGGGAGAGAGGGAGTCAGGGGAGAGAGGGAGAGAGGGAGGCAGGGGAGAGGGAGAGAGGGAGGCAGGGGAGAGGGAGAGAGGGAGGAGGGGGAGAGGGGGAGAGAGAGGCAGGGGAGAGGGAGAGAGGGAGGCAGGGGAGAGGGAGAGAGGGAGGCAGGGGAGAGGGAGAGAGGGAGGCAGGGGAGAGGGAGAGAGGGAGGCAGGGGAGAGGGAGGCAGGGGAGAGGGAGAGAGGGAGGCAGGGGAGAGGGGGAGAGAGAGGCAGGGGAGAGGGAGAGAGGGAGGCAGGGGAGAGGGGGAGAGAGAGGCAGGGGAGAGGGAGAGAGAGAGGCAGGGGAGAGGGAGGCAGGGGAGAGGGAGAGAGGGAGGCAGGGGAGAGGGGGAGAGAGGAAAAGTGGCTATATTTAGCAGAGTTGCATGTGGATTCAGTGACGGTGGACCTCTAGAGCTATAAATATTATCCTGACAGGAGACTTCTCACAGTGAACAGAGGGAATAGCGGAATGGGAGGAGGGAAGAGAGGGCTGAATGAACTGATTCATCAGGCCGGCAGGCAGCGAGGCTGTGGGTGTTGCTTGGCCATTAGACGTCAGAGGCACTTCAGTAGCTGTGCGTATGGCGGTCTGTCGCCTGCGTCGGACAACGGGGACGTTGCTCAGCACACTACAGCAGACTCGTGATTTACAACCAGATGTTATCACAGCAGTGGAGAAACACCACAGCAGACCAGTGATTTACAACCAGATGAAATCATAGTGCACATTTCTGCTTCATTTGTCTGCAGAAAATGACCAGGAAGGGAGAGGACACACTAACTCAGCATGGCTGTCAGTCAAATAGTCAGCCTGTCAATTAGCTAGCCAGCCAGTCAGCCTGTCAGTTAGCTAGCCAGTCAGTTAGCTAGCCAGTCAGCCTGTCAGTTAGCTAGCCAGCCAGTCAGCCTGTCAGTTAGCTAGCCAGCCAGTTAGCCTGTCAGTTAGCTAGCTAGCCAGTCAGCCTGTCAGTTAGCTAGCCAGCCAGTCAGCCTGTCAGTTAGCTAGCCAGCCAGTCAGCCAGTCAGTTAGCTAGCTAGCCAGTCAGCCTGTCAGTTAGCTAGCCAGCCAGTCAGCCTGTCAGTTAGCTAGCTAGCTAGCCAGTCAGTTAGCTAGCCAGTCAGCCTGTCAGTCAGTTTAGCTAGCCAGTCAGCCTGTCAGTCAGTTAGCTAGCCAGTCAGCCTGTCAGCTAGACTGTCAGTTAGCTAGTCAGCCTGTCAGTTAGATAGCCCGTCAACCTGTCAGTGAGCTAGCCTGTCAGTGAGCTAGCCAGTCAGCCTGTCAATTAGCTAGCCAGTCAGCCTGTCAGTCAGTTAGCTAGCCAGTCATTTAGCTAGCCTGTCAGTTAGCTAGCCTGTCAGTTAGCTAGCCAGTAAGCCTGTCAGTTAGCTAGCCAGTCAGTTAGCTAGCCAGTCAGCCTGTCAGTTAGCTAGCCAGTCAGCCTATCAGTCAGTTAGCTAGCCAGTCAGTTAGCTAGCCAGTCAGTTAGCTAGCCTGTCAGCTAGCTAGCCAGTCAGTTAGCTAGCCTGTCAGCTAGCTAGTCTGTCAGCCTGTCAGTTAGCTAGCCTGTGTCAACATGACTGAGAAGACACATGACGTGGTAGTAGACCAGTGTCAACATGACTGAGAAGACACATGACCTGGTAGTAGACCAGTGTCAACATGACTGAGAAGACACATGACCTGGTAGTGGACCAGTGTCAACATGACTGAGAAGACACATGACCTGGTAGTAGACCAGTGTCAACATGACTGAGAAGACACATGACCTGGTATGAAGACAAAACAAAACAAGTTTGTCTGTGACAACCGGTCTCTGTAGCCAGACTGTCCTCTCTGGGCAGCCAGGTTTGTCTGTGATGACCGGTCTCTATAGCCAGACTGTCCTCTCTGGGCAGCCAGGTTTGTCTGTGACGACCGGTCTCTATAGCCAGACTGTCCTCTCTGGGCAGCAAGGTTTGTCTGTGACGACCGGTCTCTATAGCCAGACTGTCCTCTCTGGGCAGCCAGATTTGTCTGTGACGACCGGTCTCTATAGCCAGACTGTCCTCTCTGGGCAGCCAGGTTTGTCTGTGACGACCGGTCTCTATAGCCAGACTGTCCTCTCTGGGCAGCCAGGTTTGTCTGTGACGACCGGTCTCTATAGCCAGACTGTCCTCTCTGGGCAGCCAGGTTTGTCTGTGACGACCGGTCTCTATAGCCAGACTGTCCTCTCTGGGCAGCCAGGTTTGTCTGTGACGACCGGTCTCTATATCCAGACTGTCCTCTCTGGGCAGCCAGGTTTGTCTGTGACGACCGGTCTCTATAGCCAGACTGTCCTCTCTGGGCAGCCAGGTTTGTCTGTGACGACCGGTCTCTATATCCAGACTGTCCTCTCTGGGCAGCCAGGTTTGTCTGTGACGACCGGTCTCTATAGCCAGACTGTGCTCACTGAGTCTCTACCTAGTCAATGTTTTCCTCAGTTTTCTATCAGCCACCAAGTACTTACTGTCTGTTTAGATCCAATGAAGTTTTCTTTGATTTTTTTGTGGTGTCTTTCCAATAGGTGATATATTTTTATTTTTGTTTTGTGATGATTTGGTTGGGCCAGATTTTCTGAGTGCTGTCCTGAGGCTCTATGGGGTTGGTTTGGGTTGGTGAACTGAGCCTCAGAACCAGCTGGCTGAGGGGACTCTTCTCTTGTTTCATCTCTTGACATTGTAGAGCTGTGTGATGGAATGTTTTGGGGTCACTTGTTCTTATGTGGTTGTAAAATTTGATGTCTCTTTTTTCTATTCGAATGAGGAGGGGGTATTGGCCCAAACATGCCTTATTTGGAGTTTTTCTTTTGCACTTGCGATACAGTCTTGCAAAACTCTGCATGCAGTATTTCAATTGGATGTTTGTCCCATTTGTTAAATTCATTATTTGAGATTGGACCCCATACTTCACTGCCTACTTCTCTCTCTCTCTCTCTCTCTCTCTCTCTCTCTCTCTCTCTCTCTCTCTCTCTCTCTCTCTCTCTCTCTCTCTCTCTCTCTCTCTACGCAAACCTCTCTCTTAGTCTCTACTCAAACCTCTCCCTTAGTCTCTACTCAAACCTCTCCCTTAGTCTCTACTCAAACCTCTCCCTCTTCCTTGGTCTCTACTCAAATCTCTCCCTCTCCCTTGGTCTCTACTCAAACCTTTCCCTCTTCCTTGGTCTCTACTCTAACCTCTCCCTCTTCCTTGGTCTCTACTCAAACCTCTCCCTTAGTCTCTACTCAAACCTCTCCCTTGGTCTCTACTCAAACTTCTCCCTCTCCCTTGGTCTCTACGCAAACCTCTCCCTCTCCCTTGGTCTCTACTCAAACCTCTCCCTCTTCCTTGGTCTCTACTCAAACCTCTCCCTCTTCCTTGGTCTCTACTCAAACCTCTCCCTCTCCCTTGGTCTCTACTCAAACCTCTCCCTCTTCCTTGGTCTCTACTCAAACTTCTCCCTCTTCCTTGGTCTCTACTCAAACCTCTCCATCTTCCTTGGTCTCTACTCAAACCTCTCCATCTTCCTTGGTCTCTACTCAAACCTCTCCCTCTCCCTTGGTCTCTACTCAAACCTCTCCATCTCCCTTGGTCTCTACTCAAACCTCTCCCTCTCCCTTGGTCTCTACTCAAACCTCTCCCTCTCCCTTGGTCTCTACGCAAACCTCTCCCTTGGTCTCTACTCAAACCTCTCCCTCTCCCTTGGTCTCTACTCAAACCTCTCCCTCTCCCTTGGTCTCTACTCAAACCTCTCTCTCTCCCTTGGTCTCTACTCAAACCTCTCCCTCTCCCTTGGTCTCTACTCAAACCTTTCCCTTGGTCTCTACTCAAACCTCTCCCTCTTCCTTGGTCTCTACTCAAACCTATTTCCCTCCCTTGGGTCTCTACTCAAACCTCCTCTTCCTTGGTCTCTACTAAAACCTCCCCTCCCTTGGTGTGTACTCAAACCTCTCCCTTGGTCTCTACTCAAACCTCTCCCTCTTCCTTGGTCTCTACTCAAACAACTCCCTTGGTCTCTACTCAAACCTCTCCCTCTCCCTTGGTGTCTACTCAAATCTCTCCCTCTCCCTTGGTCGCTACTCAAACCTCTCCCTCTCCCTTGGGCGCTACTCAAACCTCTCCCTCTGCCTTGATCTCTACTCAAACCTCTCCCTCTTCCTTGGTCGCTACTCAAACCTTTCCCTCTTCCTTGGTCTCTACTCAAACCTCTCCCTCTCCCTTGGTCTCTACTCAAACCTCCTCTCCCTCTCCCATGGGCGCTACTCAAACCTCTCCCTCTGCCTTGATCTCTACTCAAACCTCTCCCTCTTCCTTGGTCGCTACTCAAACCTTTCCCTCTTCCTTGGTCTCTACTCAAACCTCTCCCTTGGTCTCTACTCAAACCTCTCCCTCTTCCTTGGTCTCTACTTAAACCTCTCCCTCTTCCTTGGTCTCTACTCACACCTCTCCCTCTTCCTTGGTCTCTACTCAAACCTCTCCCTTGATCTCTACTCAATTCTCTCCCTTGGTCTCTACTCAAACCTCTCCCTCTTCATTGGTCTCTACTCAAACCTCTTCCTCTCCCTTGGTCTCTACTCAAACCTCTTCCTCTCCCTTGGTCTCTACTCAAACCTCTTCCCCTCCCTTGGTCTCTACTCAAACCTGTCCCTCTCCCTTGGTCTCTACTCAAACCTCTTCCCCTCCCTTGGTCTCTACTCAAACCTGTCCCTCTCCCTTGGTCTCTACTCAAACCTCTCCCTCTCCCTTGGTCTCTACTCAAACCTCTTCCTTCGTCTCTACTCAAACCTCTCCCTCTCCCTTGATCTCTACTCAAACCTCTCCCCCTTCCTTGATCTCTACTCAAACCTCTCCATCTTCATTGGTCTCTACTCAAACCTCTCCCCCTTCCTTGGTCTCTACTCAAATCTCTCCCCCTCCCTTGGTCTCTACTCAAACCTCTCCCTCTCCCTTGGTCTCTACTCAATTCTCTCTCTTGGTCTCTACTCAAACCTCTCCCTCTTCCTTGGTCTCTACGCAAACCTCTCCCTCTCCCTTGGTCTCTACTCAAACCCCTCCCTCTCCCTTGGTCTCTACGCAAACCTCTCCCTTGGTCTCTACTCAAACCTCTCCCTCTTCCTTGGGTCTCTACTCAAACCTCTCCCTTGGTCTCTACTCAAACCTCTCCCTCTTCCTTGGTCTCTACTCAAACATCTCCCTCTTCCTTCGTCTCTACTCAAACCTCTTTCCCTCCCTTGGGTCTCTACTCAAACCTCCTCTTCCTTGGTGTCTACTCAAACCTCTCCCTCTTCCTTGGTCTCTACTCAAACCTCTCCCTTGGTCTCTACGCAAACCTCTCCCTCTCCCTTGGTTGCTACTCAAACCTCTCCCTCTCCCTTGGTCGCTACTCAAACCTCTCCCTCTGCCTTGATCTCTACTCAAACCTCTCCCTCTTCCTTGGTCGCTACTCAAACCTTTCCCTCTTCCTTGGTCTCTACTCAATTATCTCCCTTGGTCTCTACTCAAACCTCTCCCTCTTCCTTGGTCTCTACTCAAACCTCTCCCTCTCCCTTGGTCTCTACTCAATCCTCTCCCCCTCCCTTGGTGTCTACTCAAACCTCTCCCTCTCCCTTGCTCTCTACTCAAACCTCTTCCTTGGTCTCTACTCAAACCTCTCCCTCTCCCTTGGTCTCTACTCAAACCTCTCCCCCTTCCTTGGTCTCTACTCAAACCTCTCCATCTTCCTTGGTCTCTACTCAAACCTCTCCCCCTTCCTTGGTCTCTACTCAAACCTCTCCCCCTCCCTTGGTCTCTACTCAAACCTCTCCCCCTCCCTTGGTCTCTACTCAAACCTCTCCCTCTCCCTTGGTCTCTACTCAAACCTCTTCCTCTCCCTTGGTCTCTACTCAAACCTCTCCCTTGATCTCTACTCAATTCTCTCCCTTGGTCTCTACTCAAACCTCTCCCTCTTCATTGGTCTCTACTCAAACCTCTTCCTCTCCCTTGGTCTCTACTCAAACCTCTTCCTCTCCCTTGGTCTCTACTCAAACCTCTTCCCCTCCCTTGGTCTCTACTCAAACCTGTCCCTCTCCCTTGGTGTCTACTCAAACCTCTCCCTCTCCCTTGGTCTCTACTCAAACCTCTTCCTTCGTCTCTACTCAAACCTCTCCCTCTCCCTTGATCTCTACTCAAACCTCTCCCCCTTCCTTGATCTCTACTCAAACCTCTCCATCTTCATTGGTCTCTACTCAAACCTCTCCCCCTTCCTTGGTCTCTACTCAAATCTCTCCCCCTCCCTTGGTCTCTACTCAAACCTCTCCCTCTCCCTTGGTCTCTACTAAATTCTCTCTCTTGGTCTCTACTCAAACCTCTCCCTCTTCCTTGGTCTCTACGCAAACCTCTCCCTCTCCCTTGGTCTCTACTCAAACCCCTCCCTCTCCCTTGGTCTCTACGCAAACCTCTCCCTTGGTCTCTACTCAAACCTCTCCCTCTTCCTTGGGTCTCTACTCAAACCTCTCCCTTGGTCTCTACTCAAACCTCTCCCTCTTCCTTGGTCTCTACTCAAACATCTCCCTCTTCCTTCGTCTCTACTCAAACCTCTTTCCCTCCCTTGGGTCTCTACTCAAACCTCCTCTTCATTGGTGTCTACTCAAACCTCTCCCTCTTCCTTGGTCTCTACTCAAACCTCTCCCTTGGTCTCTACGCAAACCTCTCCCTCTCCCTTGGTTGCTACTCAAACCTCTCCCTCTCCCTTGGTCGCTACTCAAACCTCTCCCTCTGCCTTGATCTCTACTCAAACCTCTCCCTCTTCCTTGGTCGCTACTCAAACCTTTCCCTCTTCCTTGGTCTCTACTCAATTATCTCCCTTGGTCTCTACTCAAACCTCTCCCTCTTCCTTGGTCTCTACTCAAACCTCTCCCTCTCCCTTGGTCTCTACTCAAACCTCTCCCCCTCCCTTGGTGTCTACTCAAACCTCTCCCTCTCCCTTGCTCTCTACTCAAACCTCTTCCTTGGTCTCTACTCAAACCTCTCCCTCTCCCTTGGTCTCTACTCAAACCTCTCCCCCTTCCTTGGTCTCTACTCAAACCTCTCCATCTTCCTTGGTCTCTACTCAAACCTCTCCCCCTTCCTTGGTCTCTACTCAAACCTCTCCCCCTCCCTTGGTCTCTACTCAAACCTCTCCCCCTCCCTTGGTCTCTACTCAAACCTCTCCCTCTCCCTTGGTCTCTACTCAATCTCTCCCTTGGTCTCTACTCAAACCTCTCCCTCTTCCTTGGTCTCTACTCAAACCTATCCCTCTCCCTTGGTCTCTACTCAAACCTCTCCCTCTTCCTTGGTCTCTACTCAAACCTCTCCCTCTCCCTTGGTCTCTACTCAAACCTCTCCCTCTTCCTTGGTCTCTACTCAAAACTCTCTCCCTCTTCCTTGGTCTCTACTCAAACCTCTCCATCTCCCTTGGTCTCTACTCAAACCTCTCCATCTCCCTTGGTCTCTACTCAAACCTCTCCCTCTCCCTTGGTCTCTACTCAAACCTCTCCCTCTCCCTTGGTCTCTACTCAAACCTCTTCCTTCGTCTCTACTCAAACCTCTCCCTCTCCCTTGGTCTCTACTCAAACCTCTCCCCCTTCCTTGGTCTCTACTCAAACCTCTCCCTCTCCCTTGGTCTCTACTCAAACCTCTCCCCCTTCCTTGGTCTCTACTCAAACCTCTCCATCTTCATTGGTCTCTACTCAAACCTCTCCCCCTTCCTTGGTCTCTACTCAAACCTCTCCCCCTCCCTTGGTCTCTACTCAAACCTCTCCCTCTCCCTTGGTCTCTACTCAATTCTCTCTCTTGGTCTCTACTCAAACCTCTCCCTCTTCCTTGGTCTCTACGCAAACCTCTCCCTCTCCCTTGGTCTCTACTCAAACCTCTCCCTCTCCCTTGGTCTCTACGCAAACCTCTCCCTTGGTCTCTACTCAAACCTCTCCCCCTTCCTTGATCTCTACTCAAACCTCTCCATCTTCATTGGTCTCTACTCAAACCTCTCCCCCTTCCTTGGGCTCTACTCAAATCTCTCCCCCTCCCTTGCTCTCTACTCAAACCTCTCCCTCTCCCTTGGTCTCTACTCAATTCTCTCTCTTGGTCTCTACTCAAACCTCTCCCTCTTCCTTGGTCTCTACGCAAACCTCTCCCTCTCCCTTGGTCTCTACTCAAACCTCTCCCTCTCCCTTGGTCTCTACGCAAACCTCTCCCTTGGTCTCTACTCAAACCTCTCCCTCTTCCTTGGGTCTCTACTCAAACCTCTCCCTTGGTCTCTACTCAAACCTCTCCCTCTCCCTTGGTTGCTACTCAAACCTCTCCCTCTCCCTTGGTCGCTACTCAAACCTCTCCCTCTGCCTTGATCTCTACTCAAACCTCTCCCTCTCCCTTGGTCTCTACGCAAACCTCTCCCTTGGTCTCTACTCAAACCTCTCCCTCTTCCTTGGGTCTCTACTCAAACCTCTCCCTTGGTCTCTACTCAAACCTCTCCCTCTCCCTTGGTTGCTACTCAAACCTCTCCCTCTCCCTTGGTCGCTACTCAAACCTCTCCCTCTGCCTTGATCTCTACTCAAACCTCTCCCTCTTCCTTGGTCGCTACTCAAACCTTTCCCTCTTCCTTGGTCTCTACTCAATTATCTCCCTTGGTCTCTACTCAAACCTCTCCCTCTTCCTTGGTCTCTACTCAAACCTCTCCCTCTCCCTTGGTCTCTACTCAAACCTCTCCCCCTCCCTTGGTCTCTACTCAAACCTCTCCCTCTCCCTTGCTCTCTACTCAAACCTCTTCCTTGGTCTCTACTCAAACCTCTCCCTCTCCCTTGGTCTCTACTCAAACCTCTCCCCCTTCCTTGGTCTCTACTCAAACCTCTCCATCTTCCTTGGTCTCTACTCAAACCTCTCCCCCTTCCTTGGTCTCTACTCAAACCTCTTCCCCTCCCTTGGTCTCTACTCAAACCTCTCCCCCTCCCTTGGTCTCTACTCAAACCTCTCCCTCTCCCTTGGTCTCTACTCAATCTCTCCCTTGGTCTCTACTCAAACCTCTCCCTCTTCCTTGGTCTCTACTCAAACCTCTCCCTCTCCCTTGGTCTCTACTCAAACCTCTCCCTCTTCCTTGGTCTCTACTCAAACCTCTCCCTCTTCCTTGGTCTCTACTCAAACCTCTCCATCTTCCTTGGTCTCTACTCAAACCTCTCCCTCTCCCTTGTTCTCTACTCAAACCTCTCCATCTCCCTTGGTCTCTACTCAAACCTCTCCCTCTCCCTTGGTCTCTACTCAAACCTCTCCCTCTCCCTTGGTCTCTACGCAAACCTATCCCTTGGTCTCTACTCAAACCTCTCCCTCTCCCTTGGTCTCTACTCAAACCTCTCCCTCTCCCTTGGTCTCTACGCAAACCTCTCCCTTGGTCTCTACTCAAACCTCTCCCTCTTCCTTGGTCTCTACTCAAACATCTCCCTCTTCCTTCGTCTCTACTCAAACCTCTCCCTCTCCCTTGCTCTCTACTCAATTCTCTCTCTTGGTCTCTACTCAAACCTCTCCCTCTTCCTTGGTCTCTACGCAAACCTCTCCCTCTCCCTTGGTCTCTACTCAAACCTCTCCCTCTCCCTTGGTCTCTACGCAAACCTCTCCCTTGGTCTCTACTCAAACCTCTCCCTCTTCCTTGGGTCTCTACTCAAACCTCTCCCTTGGTCTCTACTCAAACCTCTCCCTCTCCCTTGGTTGCTACTCAAACCTCTCCCTCTCCCTTGGTCGCTACTCAAACCTCTCCCTCTGCCTTGATCTCTACTCAAACCTCTCCCTCTCCCTTGGTCTCTACGCAAACCTCTCCCTTGGTCTCTACTCAAACCTCTCCCTCTTCCTTGGGTCTCTACTCAAACCTCTCCCTTGGTCTCTACTCAAACCTCTCCCTCTCCCTTGGTTGCTACTCAAACCTCTCCCTCTCCCTTGGTCGCTACTCAAACCTCTCCCTCTGCCTTGATCTCTACTCAAACCTCTCCCTCTTCCTTGGTCGCTACTCAAACCTTTCCCTCTTCCTTGGTCTCTACTCAATTATCTCCCTTGGTCTCTACTCAAACCTCTCCCTCTTCCTTGGTCTCTACTCAAACCTCTCCCTCTCCCTTGGTCTCTACTCAAACCTCTCCCCCTCCCTTGGTCTCTACTCAAACCTCTCCCTCTCCCTTGCTCTCTACTCAAACCTCTTCCTTGGTCTCTACTCAAACCTCTCCCTCTCCCTTGGTCTCTACTCAAACCTCTCCCCCTTCCTTGGTCTCTACTCAAACCTCTCCATCTTCCTTGGTCTCTACTCAAACCTCTCCCCCTTCCTTGGTCTCTACTCAAACCTCTTCCCCTCCCTTGGTCTCTACTCAAACCTCTCCCCCTCCCTTGGTCTCTACTCAAACCTCTCCCTCTCCCTTGGTCTCTACTCAATCTCTCCCTTGGTCTCTACTCAAACCTCTCCCTCTTCCTTGGTCTCTACTCAAACCTCTCCCTCTCCCTTGGTCTCTACTCAAACCTCTCCCTCTTCCTTGGTCTCTACTCAAACCTCTCCCTCTTCCTTGGTCTCTACTCAAACCTCTCCATCTTCCTTGGTCTCTACTCAAACCTCTCCCTCTCCCTTGTTCTCTACTCAAACCTCTCCATCTCCCTTGGTCTCTACTCAAACCTCTCCCTCTCCCTTGGTCTCTACTCAAACCTCTCCCTCTCCCTTGGTCTCTACGCAAACCTATCCCTTGGGCGCTACTCAAACCTCTCCCTCTCCCTTGGTCTCTACTCAAACCTCTCCCTCTCCCTTGGTCTCTACGCAAACCTCTCCCTTGGTCTCTACTCAAACCTCTCCCTCTTCCTTGGTCTCTACTCAAACATCTCCCTCTTCCTTCGTCTCTACTCAAACCTCTCCCTCTCCCTTGCTCTCTACTCAAACCTCTTCCTTGGTCTCTACTCAAACCTCTCCCGCTCCCTTGGTCTCTACTCAAACCTCTCCCCCTTCCTTGGTCTCTACTCAAACCTCTCCATCCTCCTTGGTCTCTACTCAAACCTCTCCCCCTTCCTTGGTCTCTACTCAAACCTCTTCCCCTCCCTTGGTCTCTACTCAAACCTCTCCCCCTCCCTTGGTCTCTACTCAAACCTCTCCCCCTCCCTTGGTCTCTACTCAAACCTCTCCCTCTCCCTTGGTCTCTACTCAATCTCTCCCTTGGTCTCTACTCAAACCTCTCCCTCTTCCTTGGTCTCTACTCAAACCTCTCCCTCTCCCTTGGTCTCTACTCAAACCTCTCCCTCTTCCTTGGTCTCTACTCAAACCTCTCCCTCTTCCTTGGTCTCTACTCAAACCTCTCCATCTTCCTTGGTCTCTACTCAAACCTCTCCCTCTCCCTTGTTCTCTACTCAAACCTCTCCATCTCCCTTGGTCTCTACTCAAACCTCTCCCTCTCCCTTGGTCTCTACTCAAACCTCTCCCTCTCCCTTGGTCTCTACGCAAACCTATCCCTTGGTCTCTACTCAAACCTCTCCCTCTCCCTTGGTCTCTACTCAAACCTCTCCCTCTCCCTTGGTCTCTACGCAAACCTCTCCCTTGGTCTCTACTCAAACCTCTCCCTCTTCCTTGGTCTCTACTCAAACATCTCCCTCTTCCTTCGTCTCTACTCAAACCTCTCCCTCTCCCTTGCTCTCTACTCAAACCTCTTCCTTGGTCTCTACTCAAACCTCTCCCGCTCCCTTGGTCTCTACTCAAACCTCTCCCCCTTCCTTGGTCTCTACTCAAACCTCTCCATCCTCCTTGGTCTCTACTCAAACCTCTCCCCCTTCCTTGGTCTCTACTCAAACCTCTTCCCCTCCCTTGGTCTCTACTCAAACCTCTCCCCCTCCCTTGGTCTCTACTCAAACCTCTCCCCCTCCCTTGGTCTCTACTCAAACCTCTCCCTCTCCCTTGGTCTCTACTCAAACCTCTTCCTTCGTCTCTACTCAAACCTCTCCCTCTCCCTTGGTCTCTACTCAAACCTCTCCCCCTTCCTTGGTCTCTACTCAAACCTCTCCCCCTCCCTTGGTCTCTACTCAAACCTCTCCCTCTCCCTTGGTCTCTACTCAATTCTCTCTCTTGGTCTCTACTCAAACCTCTCCCTCTTCCTTGGTCTCTACGCAAACCTCTCCCTCTCCCTTGGTCTCTACTCAAACCCCTCCCTCTCCCTTGGTCTCTACGCAAACCTCTCCCTTGGTCTCTACTCAAACCTCTCCCTCTTCCTTGGGTCTCT
Organism: Oncorhynchus mykiss; assembly: GCF_013265735.2. Lineage (NCBI taxonomy): Eukaryota > Metazoa > Chordata > Actinopteri > Salmoniformes > Salmonidae > Oncorhynchus > Oncorhynchus mykiss. The sequence goes on from NC_048575.1 coordinate 5,327,485, forward strand.
ACTCAAACCTCTCCCTTGGTCTCTACTCAAACCTCTCCCTCTTCCTTGGTCTCTACTCAAACATCTCCCTCTTCCTTCGTCTCTACTCAAACCTCTTTCCCTCCCTTGGGTCTCTACTCAATCCTCCTCTTCCTTGGTGTCTACTCAAACCTCTCCCTTGGTCTCTACTCAAACCTCTCCCTCTTCCTTGGTCTCTACTCAAACCTCTCCCTTGGTCTCTACGCAAACCTCTCCCTCTCCCTTGGTTGCTACTCAAACCTCTCCCTCTCCCTTGGTCGCTACTCAAACCTCTCCCTCTGCCTTGATCTCTACTCAAACCTCTCCCTCTTCCTTGGTTGCTACTCAAACCTTTCCCTCTTCCTTGGTCTCTACTCAATTATCTCCCTTGGTCTCTACTCAAACCTCTCCCTCTTCCTTGGTCTCTACTCAAACCACTCCCTCTCCCTTGGTCTCTACTCAAACCTCTCCCCCTCCCTTGGTCTCTACTCAAACCTCTCCCTCTCCCTTGCTCTCTACTCAAACCTCTTCCTTGGTCTCTACTCAAACCTCTCCCTCTCCCTTGGTCTCTACTCAAACCTCTCCCCCTTCCTTGGTCTCTACTCAAACCTCTCCATCTTCCTTGGTCTCTACTCAAACCTCTCCCCCTTCCTTGGTCTCTACTCAAACCTCTCCCCCTCCTTGGTCTCTACTCAAACCTCTCCCCCTTCCTTGGTCTCTACTCAAACCTCTCCCCCTCCCTTGGTCTCTACTCAAACCTCTCCCTCTCCCTTGGTCTCTACTCAAACCTCTTCCTTCGTCTCTACTTAAACCTCTCCCTCTCCCTTGGTTTCTACTCAAACCTCTCCCCCTTCCTTGTTCTCTACTCAAACCTCTCCCCCTCCCTTGGTCTCTTCTCAAACCTACTCAAACCTCTCCCCCTTCCTTGGTCTCTACTCAAACCTCTCCCCCTCCCTTGGTCTCTACTCAAATCCTCTCCCTCGCCCTTGGTCTCTACTCAATCTCTCCCTTGGTCTCTACTCAAACCTCTCCCTCTCCCTTGGTCTCTACTCAAACCTCTCCCTCTCCCTTGGTCTCTACTCAAACCTCTCCCCCTCCCTTGGTCTCTACTCAAACCTCTTCCTCTCCCTTGGTCTCTACTCAAACCTCTCCCTCTTCCTTGGTCTATACTCAAACCTCTTTGTCTCCATTGGTCTCTACTCAAACCTCTCCCTCTCCTTTGGTCTCTACTCAAACCTCTTTTTCTCCCTTGGTCTCTACTCAAACCTCTCCCTCTCCTTTGGTCTCTACTCAAACCTCTTCCTCTCCCTTGGTCTCTACTCAAACCTATTTGTCTCCCTTGGTCTCTACTCAAACCTCTTTCCCTCCCTTGGTCTCTACTCAAACATCTTCCTCTTCCTTGGTCTCTACTCAAACCTCTTTGTCTCCATTGGTCTCTACTTAAACCTCTTTGTCTCCATTGGTCTCTACTCAAACCTCTTTGTCTCCCTTGGGTCTCTACTCAAACCTCTCCCCCTTCCTTGGTCTCTACTCAAACCTCTCCATCTTCCTTGGTCTCTACTCAAACCTCTCCCCCTTCCTTGGTCTCTACTCAAACCTCTCCCCCTCCCTTGGTCTCTACTCAAATCCTCTCCCTCTCCCTTGGTCTCTACTCAATCTCTCCCTTGGTCTCTACTCAAACCTCTCCCTCTCCCTTGGTCTCTACTCAAACCTCTCCCTCTCCCTTGGTCTCTACTCAAACCTCTCCCCCTCCCTTGGTCTCTACTCAAACCTCTTCCTCTCCCTTGGTCTCTACTCAAACCTCTCCCTCTTCCTTGGTCTCTACTCAAACCTCTTTGTCTCCATTGGTCTCTACTCAAACCTCTCCCTCTCCTTTGGTCTCTACTCAAACCTCTTTGTCTCCCTTGGTCTCTACTCAAACCTCTCCCTCTCCTTTGGTCTCTACTCAAACCTCTTCCTCTCCCTTGGTCTCTACTCAAACCTCTTTGTCTCCCTTGGTCTCTACTCAAACCTCTTTCCCTCCCTTGGTCTCTACTCAAACCTCTTCCTCTTCCTTGGTCTCTACTCAAACCTCTTTGTCTCCATTGGTCTCTACTTAAACCTCTTTGTCTCCATTGGTCTCTACTCAAACCTCTTTGTCTCCCTTGGGTCTCTACTCAAACCTCTTTGTCTCCCTTGGTCTCTACTCAAACCTCTTTGTCTCCTTTGGTCTCTAATCAAACCTCTTTGTCTCCCTTGGTCTCTACTCAAACCTCTCCCTCTCCTTTGGTCTCTTGTAGATATTTTGAAAAGCTAGAAAGTTGAAGAAAACAATGTCAACATTTAAATATACGTATATTATTTTTCTTCCCCCTCCAGGCCCTGGACGGGTTCTTCTTCGTGGTGAATATGGAGGGTAACATTGTGTTTGTGTCTGAGAACGTGACCCAGTACCTGCTGTATAACCAGGAGGAGCTGATGAACACCAGCATCTACAGCGTCCTGCACGTAGGAGACCACGCTGAGTTCATCAAGAACCTGCTTCCCAAGAGCCTGGGTGAGTATACCTATGGCTGGGTCAGTCTACTGTACAGTATACCTAGGGCTGGGTCAGTCTACTGTACAGTATACCTAGGGCTGGGTCAGTCTACTGTACAGTATACCTAGGGCTGGGTCAGTCTACAGTACAGTATACCTAGGGCTGGGTCAGTCTACTGTACAGTATACCTAGGGCTGGGTCAGTCTACAGTACAGTATACCTAGGGCTGGGTCAGCCTACTGTACAGTATAACTAGGGCTGGGTCAGCCTACTGTACAGTATACCTAGGGCTGGATCGGTCTACTGTACATTATACCTATGGCTGGGTCAGTCTACAGTACAGTATACCTAGGGCGGGGTCAGTCTACTGTACAGTATACCTAGGGCTGGGTCAGTCTACTGTACAGTATACCTAAGGCAGAACAGTTGAAACTGGAGCAGCAGCATGGTCAGGTGGACTGGGGACAGCAAGGAGTCATCATGTCAGGTAGTCCTGAGGCATGGTCCTAGGGCTCAGGTCCTCCGAGAGAGAGAAAGAAAGAGAGAAGGAGAGAATTAGAGAACGCACACTTAGATTCACACAGGACACCGAATAGGACAGGAGAAGTACTCCAGATATAACAAACTGACCCTAGCCCCCCGACACATAAACTACTGCAGCATAAATACTAGAGGCTGAGACTGGAGGGGTCAGGAGACACTGTGGCCCCATCCAAGGACACCCCCGGACAGGGCCAAACAGGAAGGATATAACCCCACCCACTTTGCCAAAGCACAGCCCCCACACCACTAGAGGGATATCTTCAACCACCAACTTACCATCCTGAGACAAGGCTGAGTATAGCCCACAAAGATCTCTGCCATGTCACAACCCAAGGGGGGGCGCCAACCCAGACAAGATGACCACATCAGTGAATCAACCCACTCAGGTGACGCACCCCTTCCAGGGACGGCATGAGAGAGCCCTAGTAAGCCAGTGACTCAGCCCCTATAATAGGGTTAGAGGCAGAGAATCCCAGTGGAAAGAGGGGAACCGGCCAGGCAGAGACAGCAAGGGCGGTTCGTTGCTCCAGAGCCTTTCCGTTCACCTTCCCACTCTGGGCCAGACTACACTCATCACTGAAGAGATGAGTCTTCAGTAAAGACTTAAAGGTTGAGACCGAGTTTGCGTCTCTGACATGGGTAGGCAGACCGTTCCATAAAAATTGTGCTCTATAGGAGAAAGCCCTGCCTCCAGCTGTTTGCTTAGAAATTCTAGGGACAATTAGGAGGCCTGCGTCTTGTGACCGTAGCGTACGTGTAGGTATGTACGGCAAGACCAAATCAGAGAGATAGGTAGGAGCAAGCCCATGTAATGCTTTGTAGGTTAGCAGTAAAACCTTGAAATCAGCCCTTGCTTTGACAGGAAGCCAGTGTAGGGAGGCTAGCACTGGAGTAATATGATAATTTTTTTTGGTTCTAGTCAGGATTCTAGCAGCCGTATTTAGCACTAACTGAAGTTTATTTAGTGCTTTACCCGGGTAGCCGGAAAGTAGAGCATTGCAGTAGTCTAACCTAGAAGTGACAAAAGCATGGATTCATTTTTCTGCATCATTTTTGGACAGAAAGTTTCTGATTTTTGCAATGTTACGTAGATGGAAAAAAGCTGTCCTTGAAATGGTCTTGATATGTTCTTCAAAAGAGAGATCAGGGTCCAGAGTAACGCCGAGGTCCTTCACAGTTTTATTCGAGACGACTGTACAACCATTAAGATTAATTGTCAGATTCAACAGAAGATCTCTTTGTTTCTTGGGACCTAGAACAAGCATCTCTGTTTTGTCCGAGTTTAAAAGTAGAAAGTTTGCAGCCATCCACTTCCTTATGTATGAAACACAGGCTTCCAGCGAGGGCAATTTTGTGGCTTCACCATGTTTCATTGAAATGTACAGCTGTGTGTCATCCGCATAGCAGTGAAAGTTAACATTATGTTTTTTCGAATAACATCCCCAAGAAGTAAAATATATAGTGAAAACAATAGTGGTCCCAAAACGGAACCTTGAGGAACACCAAAATGAACAGTTGATTTGTCAGAGGACAAACCATTCACAGAGACAAACTGATATCTTTCCGACAGATAAGATCTAAACCAGGCCAGAACTTGTCCGTGTAGACCAATTTGGGTTTCCAATCTCTCCAAAAGAATGTGGTGATCGACGGAATCAAAAGCACCACTAAGGTCTAGGAGCACGAAGACCGATGCAGAGCCTCGGTCCGATGCCATTATAATGTAAATTACCACCTTCACAAGTGCCGTCTCTGTGCTATGATGTACAGTATACCTAGGGCTGGGTCAGTCTACAGTACAGTATACCTAGGGCTGGGTCAGCCTACTGTACAGTATACCTAGGGCTGGGTCAGTCTACAGTACAGTATACCTAGGGCTGGGTCAGTCTACAGTACAGTATACCTAGGGCTGGGTCAGTCTACAGTACAGTATACCTAGGGCTGGGTCAGCCTACTGTACAGTATACCTAGGGCTGGGTCAGTCTACAGTACAGTATACCTAGGGCTGGGTCAGTCTACAGTACAGTATACCTAGGGCTGGGTCAGTCTACTGTACAGTATACCTAGGGCTGGGTCAGTCTACAGTACAGTATACCTAGGGTTGGGTCAGTCTACTGTACAGTATACCTAGGGCTGGGTCAGTCTACAGTACAGTATACCTAGGGCTGGGTCAGTCTACTGTACAGTATACCTAGGGCTGGGTCAGCCTACTGTACAGTATAACTAGGGCTGGGTCAGCCTACTGTACAGTATACCTATGGCTGGGTCAGTCTACAATACAGTATACCTAGGGCTGGGTCAGTCTACAATACAGTATACCTAGGGCTGGGTCAGTCTACAGTACAGTATACCTAGGGCTGGGTCAGTCTACAGTACAGTATACCTAGGGCTGGGTCAGTCTACTGTACAGTATACCTAGGACTGGGTCAGTCTACTGTACAGTATACCTAGGGCGGGGTCAGTCTACTGTACAGTATACCTAGGGCTGGGTCAGTCTACAGTACAGTATACCTAGGGCTGGGTCAGTCTACAGTACAGTATACCTAGGGCTGGGTCAGCCTACTGTACAGTATAACTAGGGCTGGGTCAGCCTACTGTACAGTATACCTATGGCTGGGTCAGCCTACTGTACAGTATACCTAGGGCTGGGTCAGTCTACAATACAGTATACCTAGGGCTGGGTCAGCCTACTGTACAGTATACCTATGGCTGGGTCAGCCTACTGTACAGTATACCTAGGGCTGGGTCAGTCTACTGTACAGTATACCTAGGGCTGGGTCAGCCTACTGTACAGTATAACTAGGGCTGGGTCAGCCTACTGTACAGTATACCTATGGCTGGGTCAGTCTACAATACAGTATACCTAGGGCTGGGTCAGTCTACAATACAGTATACCTAGGGCTGGGTCAGTCTACAGTACAGTATACCTAGGGCTGGGTCAGTCTACAGTACAGTATACCTAGGGCTGGGTCAGTCTACTGTACAGTATACCTAGGACTGGGTCAGTCTACTGTACAGTATACCTAGGACTGGGTCAGTCAACTGTACAGTATACCTAGGGCTGGGTCAGTCTACAGTACAGTATACCTAGGGCTGGGTCAGTCTACAGTACAGTATACCTATGGCTGGGTCAGTCTACTGTACAGTATACCTAGTATACCCATTACTCCATCACTGCTGTCCAGAACAGTCTTCCCTACTTATTCAACTTAATGTATTAAGTCGGCTTCTTTTAATTAAAGATTGACTTATTTTCATTTTAAATGTTCACTTCTGTAGTCAGACAAGTCCTTTCTCTTTCTTCTCCTGCTAGAATCAACCACATGTGTCTTCTAGTGATCTTTTGATAGGACAGGCACCTGCCAATCACAAAGTGAGCGATGACAGGGACAGTGCTGGTGGGTCAGTCTGCTGTGTGTCCCGCCTCGCCGTACCGGTGTTATTTCTGTGCGCTGTGGTTGGCTGCAGTCTAATTTATGGTCTCTCCTCTCCTCTCTCCACCTCTCATCCCCCAGAGAGGCAGGAAGGTAGTGGATAAGCCTGTCAGTCTCAGTATGATGGATCATGCTCTGCACTCAGCTTGCTCTCTGGGCTCTATCTCCCTCTTTCTCCTCCCTTTCTCTCCTCCCTCTCTCTCCTCCCTCTCCCTCCTCCCTCTCTCCTCCCTCTCTCTCCTCCCCCTCTCTCCTCCCTCTCTCTCTCTCTCTCTCTCTCCTCCCCCTCTCTCTCTCTTGTTCTCTCTCCCTCCTCCCCTCTCTCTCTCTTGTTCTCTCTCTCTCCTCCCCCTCTCTCTCCCCCCTCCCTCTCTCTTTCCTCTCTCTCTCTCTCTCTCTCTCTCTTTCTCACCCCCTCTCTCTCCTCTCTCTCTCTCTCTTCCCCCTCTCTCTCCTCTCTCTCTCCTCCCCCTCTCTCTCTCTTGTTCTCTCTCTCTCTCTCCTCTCTCTCTCTCTCCTCCCATGTCAAGCCCCTGTCAGTAGCCCTCTGTAGTCCCTCATATCAGAGTTATACTCTTTAGTCTCTTAATGTGTTCTTAAGGGAACTCTATTCCCTAGATAGTGCACTACCCCATAGAGCCCTGGTCAAAAATAGTGCACTATCTAGGGAATAGGGTTTCATTTGGCACGGCAAACTCATATTGTGTATCAGATTGAGGTCACTAGTCTCCCTGTACTCTCTAAGCCATCGGGGCAGAACAGAGCACAGAACCCTGGAAAGTGGAAATGATCATGATAAGGACTGTGCTGTGGCCCAGATACACAGCTTATCAATGTCCACACACACACACACACACACACACACACACACACACACACACACACACACTGCTGAATGAGATCATGAACCAGATTGAGTTTGTGTCTAGGAGGCTGTACTGTATGAGGACAGAGGAGTGGTCCTCAATACAGAGTCTGGTTATAATACACAGTGACCCATATAGTGCCTCTCTCTGCCTGTCTTCCCCTCTCTCGCTCTCTGTCTTCTCCCCTCAGTCTCTCTCTCTCTGTCGTCCACCCTCAGTCTCTCTCTCTCTCTCTCTCTCTCTCTCTCTCTCTCTCTCTCTGTCTCCCCCCCACAGTCTCTCTCTCTCTCTCTCTCTCTATGTCATCCCCCCTCTGTCCCTGTCTTCCCCTCTCTCTCTCTCTCTCCGCCTTCCCCCCTCTCTCTCTCTCTCTACCTTCCCCTCTCTCTCTCTCTCTCTCTCCACCTTCCCCTCTCTCTCTCTGCCTTCCCCTCTCTCTCTGTCTTCCCCCTCTCTCTCTGTCCCTGTCTTCCCCTCTCTCTCTCTCCGCCTTCCCCTCTCTCTCTCCGCCTTCCCCTCTCTCTCTCTGCCTTCCCCCCTCTCTCTCTCTCTCTCTCTCTCTCTCTCTCTCTGCCTTCCCCTCTCTCTCTCTCCACTTCCCCTCTCTCTCTCTCTGCCTTCCCCTCTCTCTCGCTCCACTTCCCCTCTCTCTCTCTCTCTGCCTTCCTCTCTCTCTCTCTCTCCACTTCCCCTCTCTCTCTCGCTGCCCTCCCCTCTCTCTCTCTCTCTCTCTCCACCTTCACCCCTCTCTCTCTCTGCCTTCCCCTCTCTCTCTCTCTCTCTCTCCACCTTCACCCCTCTCTCTCTCCACTTCCCCTCTCTCTCTCTCTGCCTTCCCCTCTCTCTCTCTCTCTCTCTCTCTCTCTCTCTCTCCACCTTCCCCCCCTCTCTCTCTGCCTTCCCCTCTCTCTCTCTCTCTCTCTCTCTTCCCCTCTCTCTCTCTCTGTCTCTCTCTCTCTCTCTCTCTCTCTGCCTTCCCCTCTCTCTCTCCACTTCCCCTCTCTCTCTCGCTGCCCTCCCCTCTCTCTCTCTCTCTCTCTCTCTCTCTCTCTCCGCCTTCACCTCTCTCTCTCTCTCTCTCTCTCTCTCTCTCTCTCTCTCTCTCTGTCTCTGTCTCTGTCTCTGTCTCTCTCTCTCTCTCTCTCTCTCTCTCTCTCTCTCTCTGTCTTGTTCATCTTCATTTGAATGACCCAAAAGCACATATAGGCTAATATTGGTTAAATATGACTAATTTCTCCCTTCCCCTCCCTCCATCTCCCTTCCCCTCCCCCCATCTCCCTTCCCCTCCCCCATCTCCCTTCTCCTCCCTTCCCCTCCCTCCCCCTCCCCCCATCTCCCTTCTCCTCCCCATCTACCTTTCCCTCCATCTCCCTTCCCCTCCCCCCATCTCCCTCCCCCTTCTCCTCCCTCCATCTCCCTTCTCCTCCCTCCATCTCCCTTCCCCTCCCTCCCTCCCTCCCTCCCTCTGTAGTGAACGGTGTGCCGTGGTCCAGTGAAGGTCCCAGGAGGAACAGTCACACGTTTAACTGTCGTATGCTGGTCAACCCTCACAGTGACAACAGGGACGAGACCAACGACCATGAGAGACAGCAACAGAAATACGAAGCCATGCAGTGTTTCGCTGTCTCCGAACCCAAGAGCATCAAGGAGGAGGCAGAAGGTATGGAGAGAGGGGGGAGGGATTCACTGTAAACCCAAGAGCATCAAGGAGGAGGCCGAAGGTATGGAGAGAGGGGGGAGGGATTCACTGTAAACCCAAGAGCATCAAGGAGGAGGCCGAAGGTATGGAGAGAGGGGGAGGGATTCACTGTAAACCCAAGAGCATCAAGGAGGAGACAGAAGGTATGGAGAGAGGGGGGAGGGATTCACTGTAAACCCAAGAGCATCAAGGAGGAGGCCGAAGGTATGGAGAGAGGGGGAGGGATTCACTGTAAACCCAAGAGCATCAAGGAGGAGGTAGAAGGTATGGAGAGAGGGGGGAGGGAGAGAGGGGGGAGGGAGAGGGATTCACTGTAAACCCAAGAGCATCAAGGAGGAGTCAGAAGGTATGGAGAGAGGGGGGAGGGGACAGGAAGGTGACTGGGGAAGGAGGAGGAACACAGGAAGGTGACTGGGGGACAGGAAGGTGACTGGGGGAGTAGGAGGAACACAGGAAGGTGACTGGGGGAGGAGGAGGGGGACAGGAAGGTGACTGGGGGACAGGAAGGTGACTGGGGGATTAGGAGGAACACAGGAAGGTGACTGGGGGACAGGAAGGTGACTGGGGGAGTAGGAGGAACACAGGAAGGTGACTGGGGGAGGAGGAGGGGGACAGGAAGGTGACTGGGGGAGTAGGAGGGGTACAGGAAGGTGACTGGGGGAGTAGGAGGGGGACAGGAAGGTGACTGGGGGAGGAGGAGGGGGACAGGAAGGTGACTGGGGGAGGAGGAGGGGGACAGGAAGGTGACTGGGGGAGGAGGAGGGGGACAGGAAGGTGACTGGGGGAGGAGGAGGGGGACAGGAAGGTGACTGGGGGAGTATGAGGGGGACAGGAAGGTGACTGGGGGAGTAGGAGGAACACAGGAAGGTGACTGGGGGAGGAGGTGGGGGACAGGAAGGTGATTGGGGGACAGGAAGGTGACTGGGGGATTAGGAGGAACACAGGAAGGTGACTGGGGGAGGAGGAGGGGGACAGGAAGGTGACTGGGGGAGTAGGAGGGGGACAGGAAGGTGACTGGGGGAGTAGGAGGGGGACAGGATGGTGACTGTCTCCTGTTACATCCTGTTATACTGTCATCATGTCCCCTGTTACATCGTGTTATACTGTCATCATGTCACCCTGTTCCCTCTGTAGTGAAGGAGCACAGCCCTGCGCCCCACAATCATTAAAAACTACTAGATAAATAACAACACATACTGGAAATAAACCGTGTTTCAATTTCTCTCTCTCCCTCTCTCCCTTCTCTCCTCTCTTCTCCTCTCCCCCTCTCTCTCCCTCTCTCGCTTCCCCTCCCCCCTTTCTCTATCCCTCCCACCTCTCTCTCCCTCTTTCTCCCACTCCCTCCCTCCCCTCTCTCTCTTGCTCCCTCCCACCTCTCTCTCTCTCCCTCTCCTTCTAGACTTCCAGTCATGTCTGATTTGTGTGGCTCGCAGGATGCCCATGAAGGCGGGGCCAATTCTTCCCGCACACGAGAGCTTCACCACCCGCCAGGACCTTCAAGGTAACCAATCACAGCACTGAAATCCTACCACCTGACCTGGCATAAACAATCACACGGCGAGGATCATACCACCAGACCAGACATTAACCAATTACATCCACTGAATCATACCACCAGACCAGACATTAACCAATCACATCCACTGAATCATACCACCAGACCAGACATTAACCAATCACATCCACTGAATCATACCACCAGGCTGCCAATAACCAATCACACGGCCTGAAAAATGACCAATGCTGTCCACCAGGCGGATCTTAACCAATCGGAAAACAATCTATAAATAACCAGCAATACCCTAACCAATCACACAGCCAGACTGGTACGACCAGACAGATTATAACCAATCACATTAGTCTTTAAATGAGGTTTCCAGTGACAAAGTAACTTTTCTCAAGGTGTCACTGTGAAGAGATATGGTAGAGAGAGAGTGTTGTCTGAGTGCCAGCCCAAAGCCTGGTCAGTACCCAACCCGTGACCCTGGTGTACTGCTGTCCCAAAGCCTGGTCAGTACCCAACCCGTGACCCTGGTGTACTGCTGTCCCAAAGCCTGGTCAGTACCCAACACGTGACCCTGGTGTACTGCTGTCCCAAAGCCTGGTCAGTACCCAACACGTGACCCTGGTGTACTGCTGTCCCAAAGCCTGGTCAGTACCCAACACGTGACCCTGGTGTACTGCTGTCCCAAAGCCTGGTCAGTACCCAACCCGTGACCCTGGTGTACTGCTGTCCCAAAGCCTGGTCAGTACCCAACACGTGACCCTGGTGTACTGCTGTCCCAAAGCCTGGTCAGTACCCAACCCGTGACCCTGGTGTACTGCTGTCCCAAAGCCTGGTCAGTACCCAACACGTGACCCTGGTGTATTGCTGTCCCAAAGCCTGGTCAGTACCCAACACGTGACCCTGGTGTACTGCTGTCCCAAAGCCTGGTCAGTACCCAACACGTGACCCTGGTGTACTGCTGTTCTGGCACTGTACCTGAGTCTTTAGTCTGTCATTCACCCTGCAGTCTGTCTGCAGTCTACCTGCAGTCTACCTGTAGTCTACCTGTAGTCTACCTGTAGTCTACCTGTAGTCTACCTGCAGTCTACCTGTAGTCTACCTGCAGTCTACCTGCAGTCTACCTGCAGTCTACCTGCAGTCTACCTGTAGTCTACCTGCAGTCTACCTGCAGTCTACCTGTAGTCTACCTGCAGTCTACCTGCAGTCTACCTGCAGTCTACCTGCAGTCTACCTGTAGTCTACCTGCAGTCTACCTGTAGTCTACCTGCAGTCTACCTGCAGTCTACCTGTAGTCTACCTGCAGTCTACCTGCAGTCTACCTGCAGTCTACCTGCAGTCTACCTGTAGTCTACCTGCAGTCTACCTGCAGTCTACCTGTAGTCTACCTGCAGTCTACCTGTAGTCTACCTGCAGTCTACTTGACCGCTCTGTTTCAGCCTCCATGCACACTGGACAGGGAGTATCAAATCAAATGTATTTATATAGCCCTTCGTACATCAGCTGATATCTCAAAGTGCTGTACAGAAACCAAGCCTAAAACCCCAAACAGCAAGCAATGCAGGTTTAGAAGCACGGTGGCTAGGAAAAACTCCCTAGAAAGGCCAAAACCTTGGAAGAAACCTAGAGAGGAACCAGGCTATGAGGGGTGGCCAGTCCTCTTCTGGCTGTGCTGGGTGGAGATTAGAAACCTAGAGAGGAACCAGGCTATGAGGGGTGGCCAGTCCTCTTCTGGCTGTGCAGGGTGGAGATTATTAACCCAGAGAGGAACCAGGCTATGAGGGGTGGCCAGTCCTCTTCTGGCTGTGCCGGGTGGCGATTATAAACCTAGAGAGGAACCAGGCTATGAGGGGTGGCCAGTCCTCTTCTGGCTGTGCGGGTGGAGATTATAAACCTAGAGAGGAACCAGGCTATGTGGGGTGGCCAGTCCTCTTCTGGCTGTGCCGGGTGGAGATTATAAACCTAGAGAGGAACCAGGCTATGAGGCGTGGCCAGTCCTCTTCTGGCTGTGCTGGAAGTATGACAGAACAGCGTGTGTGAACGACACAGGGAGGAGGTCTATGAGTGTGTAAAACAGATGGACAGATAGTGTGTGTGGGTGTGTGTGTGTGCGCGCGCTTGTGTGCATGTAAGCTCAATAACCTGACCTCATGCGTGTGAGCATTTGTGATCAGTAGCCTGACTCTCTCTATCTCCGTTGTGTCCCTAGGTAAGATCACGTCACTAGACACCAGTCTTCTGAGAGCCTCTATGAAGCCTGGCTGGGAAGACCTGGTGAGGACAAGTATCCAGAGGTTTCACCTACAGAACGACGGAGAGATGTCCTTCGCCAAGAGACACCAACAAGAGGGTGAGACTACCAGACGAGGCCTATATCATCTTGGACTACCAGACGAGGCCTATATCATCTTAGGCTACCAGACGAGGCCTATATCATCTTAGACTACCAGACGAGGCCTATATCATCTTAGACTACCAGACGAGGCCTATATCGTCTTAGACAATCACAACACATCATGTTAGTCCTTGAATCCAAAGCTCCGTCCATGAATTTGAGTGGTTACATTTCTCCAATATCGTCACTCAGCTATTTACCAAAACATGTGATGGGGTGACTGCTTTGTTGTCGTTTCGATCCCAGATTTCTTTTTTAACACGGTAGGTCGTTCCCCGTGTGTGTCTCTTTCCAGTGTTGCATCACGGCCAGGCATTCAGCCCCATCTACAGGTTCTCTCTGTCAGACGGGACCATCGTGTCGGCTCACACCAAGAGCAAGCTGGTCCGCTCCCCTGCCACCAACGAACCCCAGCTCTACATGTCTCTACACCTGCTACAGAGGTACGAACCCTAACCCCTGACCCCTGACCCCTAACCCCAGCTCTACATGTCTCTACACCTGCTACAGAGGTACGTACCCTGACCCCTAACCCCAGCTCTACATGTCTCTACACCTGTTACAGAGGTATGTACCCTGACCCCTGACCCCTAACCCCAGCTCTACATGTCTCTACACCTGTTACAGAGGTACGTTCCCTAACCCCTGACCCCTAACCCCTGAACCCCAGCTCTACATGTCTCTACACCTACTACAGAGGTACGTACCCTGACCCCTGACCCCTAACCCCAGCTCTACATGTCTCTACACCTGCTACAGAGGTATGTACCCTGACCCCTGACCCCTAACCCCAGCTCTACATGTCTCTACACCTACTACAGAGGTACGTACCCTGACCCCTGACCCCTAACCCCAGCTCTACATGTCTCTACACCTGCTACAGAGGTATGTACCCTGACCCCTGACCCCTAACCCCAGCTCTACATGTCTCTACACCTGTTACAGAGGTACGTTCCCTAACCCCTGACCCCTAACCCCTGAACCCCAGCTCTACATGTCTCTACACCTGTTACAGAGGTACGAACCCTAACCCCTGACCCCTAACCCCAGCTCTACATGTCTCTACACCTGTTACAGAGGTACGTTCCCTAACCCCTGACCCCTAACCCCTGAACCGCAGCTCTACATGTCTCTACACCTACTACAGAGGTACGTACCCTGACCCCTGACCCCTAACCCCAGCTCTACATGTCTCTACACCTGCTACAGAGGTACGAACCCTGACCCTTGATCCCTAACCCAGAGCGTGGTTTACATGAGGGTTTCGGGGTGTAACTAGTGGTTTACATGAGGGTTTCAGGGTGTAACTAGTGGTTTACATTAGGATTTCAGGGTGTAACTAGTGGTTTACATGAGGGTTTCAGGGTGTAGCTAGTGGTTTACATTAGGATTTCAGGGTGTAACTAGTGGTTTACATGAGGGTTTCAGGGTGTAACTAGTGGTTTACATTAGGATTTCAGGGTGTAACTAGTGGTTTACATGAGGGTTTCAGGGTGTAGCTAGTGGTTTACATGAGGTTTTCGGGGTGTAGCTAGTGGTTTACATGAGGGTTTCAGGGTGTAGCTAGTGGTTTACATGAGGGTTTCAGGGTGTAGCTAGTGGTTTACATTAGGGTTTCAGGGTGTAGCTAGTGGTTTACATGAGGGTTTCAGGGTGTAGCTAGTGGTTTACATTAGGGTTTCAGGGTGTAACTAGTGGTTTACATTAGGGTTTCAGGGTCTAACTAACCTGTCTGTCACTCTGTGGGGACCTGTCTGTCACTCTGTGGGGACCTGTCTGTCACTCTGTGGGGACCTGTCTGTCTCAAGGGGTGTGGGGGGGGCATTAATCGGGGACTGAACTACACACTGAATAGAGGATGTTCCTTTGTCCCAAATGGCGACTTTGACGGGGGTGGGGGCCACATGGAAATCTGAACTCATCAGGAGGGGCAGCAGTATGTTTACGTACCCACAGTCCACTGCTTTGTGCAATTAATCCGTTTGTGCAGTTAAAATACTTTAAATTACTTTGTGCAGTTAAATTACTTTAAAATACTTTGTGCAGTTAAATTACTTTAAATTACTTTGTGCAGTTAAATTACTTTAAAATACTTTGTGCAGTTAAATTACTTTAAAATACTTTGTGCAGTTAAAATACTTTGTGCAGTTAAATTACTTTAAATTACTTTGTGCAGTTAAATTACTTTGTGCAGTTAAATTACTTTGTGCAGTTAAATTACTTTAAAATACTTTGTGCAGTTAAAAAACGTTAAAATACTTTGTGCAGTTAAATTACTTTGTGCAGTTAAATTACTTTAAAATACTTTGTGCAGTTAAAATACTTTAAAATACTTTGTGCAGTTAAAATACTTTGTGCAGTTAAATTACTTTAAAATACTTTGTGCAGTTAAAATACTTTAAAATACTTTGTGCAGTTAAAATACTTTGTGCAGTTAAATTACTTTAAAATACTTTGTGCAGTTAAATTACTTTAAAATACTTTGTGCAGTTAAATTACTTTAAAATACTTTGTGCAGTTAAATTACTTTAAAATACTTTGTGCAGTTAAATTACTTTAAAATACTTTGTGCAGTTAAAATACTTTGTGCAGTTAAAATACTTTGTGTAGTTAAATTACTTTAAAATACTTTGTGCAGTTAAATTACTTTGTGCAGTTAAATTACTTTGTGCAGTTAAATTACTTTAAAATACTTTGTGCAGTTAAAATACTTTAAAATACTTTGTGCAGTTAAATTACTTTGTGCAGTTAAATTACTTTAAAATACTTTGTGCAGTTAAATTACTTTAAAATACTTTGTGCAGTTAAATTACTTTAAAATACTTTGTGCAGTTAAAATACTTTGTGCAGTTAAAATACTTTGTGCAGTTAAATTACTTTAAAATACTACTTTGTGCAGTTAAATTACTTTAAAATACTTTGTGCAGTTAAATTACTTTGTGCAGTTAAATTACTTTGTGCAGTTAAATTACTTTAAAATACTTTGTGCAGTTAAAATACTTTAAAATACTTTGTGCAGTTAAATTACTTTGTGCAGTTAAATTACTTTAAAATACTTTGTGCAGTTAAAATACTTTAAAATACTTTGCGCAGTTAAAATACTTTGTGCAGTTAAATTACTTTAAAATACTTTGTGCAGTTAAAATACTTTAAAATACTTTGTGCAGTTAAAATACTTTGTGCAGTTAAATTACTTTAAAATACTTTGTGCAGTTAAATTACTTTAAAATACTTTGTGCAGTTAAATTACTTTAAAATACTTTGTGCAGTTAAATTACTTTAAAATACTTTGTGCAGTTAAATTACTTCAAAATACTTTGTGCAGTTAAAATACTTTGTGCAGTTAAATTACTTTAAAATACTTTGTGCAGTTAAATTACTTTGTGCAGTTAAATTACCTTGTGCAGTTAAATTACTTTAAAATACTTTGTGCAGTTAAAATACTTTAAAATACTTTGTGCAGTTAAATTACTTTGTGCAGTTAAATTACTTTAAAATACTTTGTGCAGTTAAATTACTTTAAAATACTTTGTGCAGTTAAATTACTTTAAAATACTTTGTGCAGTTAAAATACTTTGTGCAGTTAAAATACTTTGTGCAGTTAAATTACTTTAAAATACTTTGTGCAGTTAAATTACTTTAAAATACTTTGTGCAGTTAAATTACTTTGTGCAGTTAAATTACTTTGTGCAGTTAAATTACTTTAAAATACTTTGTGCAGTTAAAATACTTTAAAATACTTTGTGCAGTTAAAATACTTTGTGCAGTTAAATTACTTTAAAATACTTTGTGCAGTTAAAATACTTTAAAATACTTTGTGCAGTTAAAATACTTTGTGCAGTTAAATTACTTTAAAATACTTTGTGCAGTTAAATTACTTTAAACTACTTTGTGCAGTTAAAATACTTTGTGCAGTTAACATACTTTAAAATACTTTGTGCAGTTAAATTACTTTAAATTACTTTGTGCAGTTAAATTACTTTGTGCAGTTAAATTACTTTAAAATACTTTGTGCAGTTAAAATACTTTGTGCAGTTAAATTACTTTAAATTACTTTGTGCAGTTAAATTACTTTGTGCAGTTAAATTACTTTAAATTACTTTGTGCAGTTAAATTACTTTAAAATACTTTGTGCAGTTAAATTATTTTAAATTACTTTGTGCAGTTAAAATACTTTAAAATACTTTGTGCAGTTAAATTACTTTAAAATACTTTGTGCAGTTAAATTACTTTGTGCAGTTAAATTACTTTGTGCAGTTAAATTACTTTGTGCAGTTAAATTACTTTAAAATACTTTGTGCAGTTAAATTACTTTAAAATACTTTGTGCAGTTAAATTACTTTAAATGACTTTGTGCAGTTAAATTACTTTAAATGACTTCACTAAATGCATTGTACCATTAGTCTGGGCCGGCCCTAGACGTTTTTGGGCCCTACGTGAGATTTGGTTGGTGGGGCCCCCCGTCTCGCGGGGAAAACATTTGACTGTCCCCCAACTTGATGGCAGAGAGAGAACACATTTTCATGTCATTCTGTTAATTTTTCCATGGAGGCGTAGAGAGAATGTTGCTCATTTCCTGCAATTCTGGCTAGACTAACTCACCAATCTAAACATAAATGTTAGCTGACATAACATGAGGAAAACTGCTGATGTAGGTTATTGTACTATTCTAACTCAACAGTAAGTTAAGACCCCGACTGAGTTGTTTTGGTCGGGGGTCCCTGGTTTTGGCATTTGTTCTGCGAGCCTACAAAAGGCTGAGCAAGTTAACCAGCCCTATATAATGGTACTACTGTTGCCCAGAGCTCATGGGGTGTCATTTGGGACGTGTGTGTGTGTGTGTGTGTGTGTGTGTGTGTGTGGAGGATAAAGTTTGTTAGCAGCAGGTTGCCAGTTTGTGTAGGTTAGTAGTTACTACTCTAAATATGGCTGTATCTTCCTCCATCAGGGAACAATCAAGGTCTGATCTGGGCCCGGGTCAAGACATGGGGCCCGGTGGACAGGGGCCAGGGATCAGCCCCAACCCTTCCATAACCCCTCCAACCCAGGGGACCCTCTCTGGTTTGGGCCCCCAGGGACAGGACACTACAATCAGCTCCAACAGCACGTTCTGTTCCCCTCCTCATGGAAGTCCAGGGTCCAGAGAACCAGGGCTCGGAGCCATGGGGCCAGGGTCCAGAGAACCAGGGCTCGGACCCATGGGGCCAAGGTCCAGAGAACCAGGGCTCGGACCCATGGGGCCAGGGTCCAGAGAACCAGGGCTCGAAACCATGGGGCCAGGGTCCAGAGAACCAGGGCTCGGAGCCATGGGGCCAGGGTCCAGAGAACCAGGGCTCGGAGCCATGGGGCCAGGGTCGGAACACATACAGGACTACCACTACGGCTGCCCCCCCCAGCCCATGGGCCACTCCGGAGGGTTACAGGGAGGCATGAACCTCCACATCCACCCTAACCATCAAGGGGCTAATTGGAGGATGAGCAGCCCGTCTCGAAGCAGCCCTAGCCCAGCCGGAGGGGCCCATCTGGGGCAACAGATTTCTATGTTGTCCCCTAGGCACAGGGCAAGTCCAGGGATGGCAGGGAGCCCTCGCTTGGCCCCAAGCCTGCACTCGCCCTCCCCTGTGGGGATGGCTGGGTCTGGAACAGGGGTTGCAGTAGGAGGTAGCGGTCCTGCGGCTAACAGTCATGCTAACAGTCATGCTAACAGCCATGCTAACAGCCATGCTAACAGTCATGCTAACAGCTATGCTAACAGCCACAGCTACGGCAGTAGTTCTCTGTCGGCCCTGCAGGCTCTGAGTGAGTGTCACGGGGTCAGAGAAGGCAGTGGTGAACACACACACCCTCACGGCGCAGGGGGCCAGCATCCTCAAACACACGCCCTGGGATCACCTGACAGGAAGACGATGGGATCGCCCGCTGGGATGGCGTTGGGATCAGGAGTCAACCCTCACATGATGTCGAAGCTTGGCGGCGGTAAGGGAAATGGGGACTCTTTGGGCAGAGAGCAGGAACATGGTCAGGGTGGACAATATGACCAGAGACATACAGATGGGAACGGTACCCACGGTAACCATGGTACCCACGGTAACCACGCTGACATCACAGAGGAGAGGGATGGCCTCGACGGTGGCTCCGGCGCACAGAGCCGTAGACAACGCTGTGACAACAAGGGCCACACCAAACTCCTCCAGCTTCTCACCACCAAGTCCCAACCCCTCGACACCCCTTTGTCCCCCAACGGAGGAGGGGACCCCAAGGACCCCTCGTCAGGGCTGGGGGGCCCTTACGCTCCAGGGGGCCACGCCACCTCCCTAAAGGATAAACACAAGATACTTCACAGGCTGCTCCAGAACAGCACCTCTCCTGTGGACCTGGCCAAGCTCACTGCTGAGGCCACGGGCAGGGAGCTGGGGGAGCAAGGTGGGTGTGGTAACAGACAGACGGGACACGGTACGGACGGGAACCTCACACCCAAACAGGAGCCCCTGAGTCCCAATAAGAAGGACAACGCCCTGCTGAGGTATCTGATGGATAAAGAGGACAGTGGGATGAAGGCGAGGCAGGGGAAGACGGAGGGAGCAGGAGGGCAGGTGAAGACGGAGAAACAGGATTCAGGATACGACCGCGCTGAACAGGTGAGTGGCCGGAGGATCATGTGCCGTAGTCTCTGTGATATCTTCCCTGCCGTAGTCTCTGTGACATCTTCCCTGCTGTAGTCTCTGTGATATCTTCCCTGCCGTAGTCTCTGTGATACATTCCCCTCTGTAGTCTCTGTGATATCTACCCTGCCGTAGTCTCTGTGATATCTTCCCTGCCGTAGTCTCTGTGATATCTACCCTTCCGTAGTCCCTGTGATATCTTCCCTGCCGTAGTCTCTGTGATATCTTCCCTGCCGTAGTCTCTGTGATATCTTCCCTGCCGTAGTCTCTGTGATATCTACCCTGCCATAGTCTCTGTGATATCTACCCTGCCGTAGTCTCTGTGATATATTCCCTGCCGTAGTCTCTGTGAAATATTCCCTGCCGTAGTCTCTGTGATATCTTCCCTGCCGTAGTCTCTGTGATACATTCCCCTCCGTAGTCTCTGTGATATCTTCCCTGCCGTAGTCTCTGTGATACATTCCCCTCCGTAGTCTCTGTGATATCTTCCCTGCCGTAGTCTCTGTGATACATTCCCCTCCGTAGTCTCTGTGATATCTACCCTGCCGTAGTCTCTGTGATATCTTCCCTGTCGTAGTCTCTGTGATATCTTCCCTGCCGTAGTCTCTGTGATATCTTCCCTGCCGTAGTCTCTGTGATATCTTCCCTGCCATAGTCTCTGTGATATCTTCCCTGCCATAGTCTCTGTGATATCTTCCCTGCCGTAGTCTCTGTGATACATTCCCCTCCGTAGTCTCTGTGACATCTTCCCTGCTGTAGTCTCTGTGATGTTAAAGAAGGCTCCTTCCTGTAGCTCACAATATGAAGGCTGAATACCACTATTGTCCTCTGGGCTGTGAAGAGACACACCAGTCATAGGCTACTGAGCTGTCACATTGTCATTTTCCGTCACATTTTGTGACATTCAAAATGTAAAATCTCAATGGGATATAAATAAACTATACATTTACATATCCAGTGATATTTCAAGTCAGATGCATTACACCGATGGTATGATGGAGAATGTCAGAAGAGGATGTTAGAACAGAATGTCGGAACAGGATGTTGGAATGTTAGAACAGAATGTTGGAATGTCAGAACAGAATGTTGGAATGTCAGAACAGAATGTTAGAATGTCAGAACAGGACGTTGGAATGTCATAACAGAATGTTGGAATGTCAGAACAGAATGTTGGAATGTCAGAACAGAATGTTGGAATGTCAGAACAGAATGTTGGAATGTCAAAACAGGATGTTGGAATGTCGGAACAGAATGTCGGAACAGGATGTCAGAACAGGATGTCAGAACAGAATATCGGAATGTCAGAACAGGATGTGGGAATGTCAGAACAGGATATGGGAATGTCAGAACAGGATGTTGGAATGTCAGAACAGGATGTCAGAACAGGATGTCAGAACAGGATGTCAGAACAGGATGTCAGAACAGGATGTCAGAACAGGATGTTGGAATGTCAGAACAGAATGTTGGAATGTCAGAACAGAATGTTGGAATGTCAGAACAGAATGTTAGAATGTCAAAACAGGACGTTGGAATGTCAGAACAGAATGTTGGAATGTGAGAACAGAATGTCGGAACAGGATGTCAGAACAGAATGTTGGAATGTCAGAACAGAATGTTGGAATGTCAGAACAGAATGTTGGAATGTCAGAACAGAATGTTGGAATGTCAGAACAGAATGTTGGAATGTCAGAACAGGATGTGGGAATGTCAGAACAGGATGTGGGAATGTCTGAACAGGATGTGGGAATGTCAGAACAGGATGTTGGAATGTCAGAACAGGATGTCAGAACAGGATGTGGGAATGTCAGAACAGGATGTGGGAATGTCAGAACAGGATGTTGGAATGTCAGAACAGGATGTCAGAACAGGATGTCGGAACAGAATGTCAGAACAGGATGTCAGAACAGAATATCGGAATGTCAGAACAGGATGTGGGAATGTCTGAACAGGATGTGGGAATGTCAGAACAGGATGTTGGAATGTCAGAACAGGATGTCAGAACAGGATGTGGGAATGTCAGAACAGGATGTGGGAATGTCAGAACAGGATGTTGGAATGTCAGAACAGGATGTCAGAACAGGATGTGGGAATGTCAGAACAGGATGTGGGAATGTCAGAACAGGATGTGGGAATGTCAGAACAGGATGTGGGAATGTCAGAACAGGATGTGGGAATGTCAGAACAGGATGTGGGAATGTCAGAACAGGATGTGGGAATGTCAGAACAGCTGCTAGCAAGCTGAAAGAGAAGACAGGGTGTAATGAGGTACAATGGATCCACCCTAGAAAGTAGGGCCAGCATGATACCAGTATCGTGGCAAAGGAAACGAAACACGACACAGACTTTACATCTTCAGGAAAAGAGCCCTAATGTTGGAAACGATCATCATTATGGTGTCATCCAGACATTTATTTTACAAACTATAGCACACAATAAGTTACATACAGGAGGTTATCAGGACCCAAAGAGTTAGGTCTGCTTCGGGTTGTCATTTTAGCCATGGAACAAATAGTGCAATGCTGGGAGCATCCCGTCCCTACTAAAGAAGGAAGGGTGTAGGGTGTAGGGTGTAATGTACTACTGGGGATACACCCTAAAGAAACTGAAGGAAGGGTGTAGGGTGTAATGTACTACTGGGGATACACCCTAAAGAAAACAGTGTGTTCTCTTTCTCTGCCTCTTAAGTAAACCCCTCCAGCGATTAATTACCACAGTAAAAAGAGAGGTGGAAATTCCTGCTTTCGCTATTGGATCATGAGGAGAGCACTGTTTAAGTAGTGTTGGGTAACGGCGGCCGAAAACTCCTCTTGGAACTAAAACCCGTTTCTTTGTCAGAGGAGTATTGGTTGGCAGCAGGGATGTTTCAAGTGTTTCACTGTAGGGGTAGGGTGCTTGCCGTCTATGAAGTACCTGCACACACACACACACACACACACACACACGCGGGTACGACTGCGAGGTGAGAGATGGTGGCAGAAGGACGTTTTACCTCAACCGCCAGGGTAGCCTAGTGGTTAGAGTGTAGAGGCTGCAGGGTAGCCTAGTGGTTAGAGTGTAGAGGAGGCAGGTAGCCTAGTGGTTAGAGTGTAGAGGTGGCAGGGTAGCCTAGTGGTTAGAGTGTAGGGGTGGCAGGTAGCCTAGTGGTTAGAGTGTAGAGGTGGTAGGGTAGCCTAGTGGTTAGAGTGTAGAGGTGGCAGGTAGCCTAGTGGTTAGAGTGTAGGGGTGGCAGGTAGCCTAGTGGTTAGAGTGTAGAGGTGGTAGGGTAGCCTAGTGGTTAGAGAGTAGAGGTGGCAGGTAGCCTAGTGGTTAGAGTGTAGAGGTGGCAGGGTAGCCTAGTGGTTAGAGTGTAGAGGTGGTAGGGTAGCCTAGTGGTTAGAGTGTAGAGGTGGCAGGTAGCCTAGTGGTTAGAGTGTAGGGGTGGCAGGTAGCCTAGTGGTTAGAGTGTAGAGGAGGCAGGTAGCCTAGTGGTTAGAGTGTAGAGGTGGCAGGGTAGCCTAGTGGTTAGAGTGTAGGGGTGGCAGGTAGCCTAGTGGTTAGAGTGTAGAGGTGGCAGGTAGACTAGTGGTTAGAGTGTAGAGGTGGCAGGTAGACTAGTGGTTAGAGTGTAGAGGTGGCAGGTAGCCTAGTGGTTAGAGTGTATCGGTGGCAGGTAGCCTAGTGGTTAGAGCGTAGAGGTGGCAGGGTAGCCTAGTGGTTAGAGTGTAGAGGCTGCAGGGTAGCCTAGTGGTTAGAGTGTAGAGGTGGCAGGTAGCCTAGTGGTTAGAGTGTTGGACTAGTAACCAGAAGGTTGCAAGTTCAAACCCCAGAACTGACAAGGTACCAATCTGTCGTTCTGCCCCACTGTTCCTAGGCCGTCATTGTAAAAAATAATTTGTTCTTAATAATGGGCCAAAAAACAGCCCTCCATTCGTCCAATGCCAAATGAAACAGCCCAGCTGACAACAAACGTTTTCAGAACGTTCCCTTAAGAGTTTTGTTCGGTCATTTAGCTACGGTTTTCATAGGAATGTTTCCAAGAGACCGTTCCCGTAATGTCAAACAGAACCTACCCAGAACCTGGTAATAATGTTCACGTTTCGTGAATATTCCAGTTTTCTGTGGGTTAGGAGAATCTTCCATCAACGTCCCACCAAACGTACTCAGTACGCGGTTACAACGTTCTCAGACTATATCATAGTCATGTTCTAGACACTTCATGAGAACATTGCATGAGCGTTATTTTCCCTCTATCCTCTCTTTTTCTCCCTCTATCCTCTCTCCCTCTATCCTCTCTTTCTCTATCCTCTCTCTCTATCCTCTCTCCCTCTATCCTCTCTCCCTCTATCCTCTCTCCCTCTATCCTCTCTTTCTCTCCCTCTATCCTCTCTCCCTCTATCCTCTCTTTCTCTCCCTCTATCCTCTCTCTCTATCCTCTCTCTCTATCCTCTCTCTCTATCCTCTCTCTCTCTCTCTATCCTCTCTCTCTATCCTCTCTCCCTCTATCCTCTCTCCCTATATCCTCTTTTCCTCTATCCTCTCACCTTCTATCCTCTCTCCCTCTATCCCCTCTTTCTCTCCCTCTATCCTCTCTCCCTCTATCCTCTCTTTCACTCCCTCTATCCTCTCTCTCTATCCTCTCTCCCTCTATCCTCTCTCCCTCTATCCTCTTTTCCTCTATCATCTCATCTTCTATCCTCTCTCCCTCTATCCCCTCTTTCTCTCCCTCTATCCTCTCTCCCTCTATCCTCTCTCTCTATCCTCTCTCTCTCTATCCTCTCTCCCTCTATCCTCTCTCCCTCTATCCTCTTTTCCTCTATCCTCTCACCTTCTATCCTCTCTCCCTCTATCCCCTCTTTCTCTTCCTCTATCCTCTCTCCCTCTATCCTCCCTCTATCCTCTCTCTCTATCCTCTCTCCCTCTATCCTCTCTCTCTATCCTCTCTCTCTCTATCCTCTCTCCCTCTATCCTCTCTCCCTCTCTCTCCCTCTCCCTCTCCCTCTCTCCCTCTATCCTCTCTTTCACTCCCTCTATCCTCTCTCCCTCTATCCTCTCTCCCTCTATCCCCTCTTTCTCTCCCTCTATCCTCTCTCCCTCTATCCTCTCTCCCTCTATCCTCTATTTCTCTCCCTATATCCTCTTTCACTCCCTCTATCCTCTTTCCCTCTATCCTCTCACCTTTTATCCTCTCTCCCTCTATCCCCTCTTTCTCTCCCTCTATCCTCTCTCCCTCTATCCTCTCCCTCTATCCTCTCTCCCTCTATCCTCTCTCCCTCTATCCCCTCTTTCACTCCCTCTATCCTCTCTTTCACTCCCTCTATCCTCTCTCTCTCTCCCTCTATCCTCTTTCTCTCCCTCTATCCTCTCTCTCTTGCTCCCTCAATCCTCTCGCGCTTTCCTCTCTCCTCTCTCTAAATCTTCTCTCACGATCGCCTCTATCCTCTCTCGCTCTCTCCCTCTCTCTATCTCTCCCTCTATCCTCTCTATCTCTCCCTCTATCCTCTCCTACTCTCCCTCTATCCTCTCTCTGTTCACAAGCATTTCGCTACACCCGCAATAGCATCTGCTAAATATGTGTATGCAACTAAGAAGTACAATTTGATTTGAGGGCTGAATTATTGATGAACTCAGAGCTAAATGAGAAATCAGAGAGGAGAGGGACTACAGTAGTGGACTGGATGAAGGTCAGAGAGGGACTACAGTAGTGGACTGGCTGAAGGTCAGAGAGGAGAGGGACTACAGTAGTGGATTGGATGAAGGTCAGAGAGGGACTACAGTAGTGGACTGGATGAAGGTCAGAGAGGGACTACAGTAGTGGACTGGCTGAAGTTGAGCTTTGCCTCACCTCTCCATATGAGACAGGATAGAGTTTGTCCAGCTAATCAACTTCCTTTCACCTCTCCTGGAGTCCGGAGCTGGGCTTCAGCCAGGGTTATACAGGTGCTCTGTGGGAAAGAAGACGTAATCAGCGTCCACTACTGATGACCTCACTACTGCCACCTGCTGTCACTGTTCTTATCATCTGAAGAGAGATACATTTCTTATGTGGCCAAGTAAATGTGTTCTGAATTAGTGGGTTAGGAGAAGTTGGTTCCCTCTCTGACCCTCAGCCAGTCCACTACTGATGACCTCACTACTGCCACCTGGGTTAGGAGAAGTTGGTTCCCTCTCTGACCTTCAGCCAGTCCACTACTGATGACCTCACTACTGCCACCTGGGTTAGGAGAAGTTGGTTCCCTCTCTGACCCTCAGCCAGTCCACTACTGATGACCTCACTACTGCCACCTGGGTTAGGAGAAGTTGGTTCCCTCTCTGACCTTCAGCCCGTCCACTACTGATGACCTCACTACTGCCACCTGGGTTAGGAGAAGTTGGTTCCCTCTCTGACCTTCAGCCCGTCCACTACTGATGACCTCACTACTGCCACCTGGGTTAGGAGAAGTTGGTTCCCTCTCTGACCTTCAGCCAGTCCACTACTGATGACCTCACTACTGCCACCTGGGTTAGGAGAAGTTGGTTCCCTCTCTGACCCTCAGCCAGTCCACTACTGATGACCTCACTACTGCCACCTGGGTTAGGAGAAGTTGGTTCCCTCTCTGACCTTCAGCCCGTCCACTACTGATGAACTCACTACTGCCACCTGGGTTAGGAGAAGTTGGTTCCCTCTCTGACCTTCAGCCCGTCCACTACTGATGAACTCACTACTGCCACCTGGGTTAGGAGAAGTTGGTTCCCTCTCTGACCTTCAGCCAGTCCACTACTGATGACCTCACTACTGCCACCTGGGTTAGGAGAAGTTGGTTCCCTCTTTGACCTTCAGCCCGTCCACTACTGATGACCTCACTACTGCCACCTGGGTTAGGAGAAGTTGGTTCCCTCTCTGACCTTCAGCCAGTCCACTACTGTAATCCCTATGGTTGGCAGCTGGCCAAATGATTTGTGATATGTAGCCATCTAGAAAAGACCTCGTCTGAACTATGTAGGCAGTTGAGAGAATCACAGAGAACCAACCACTGATCTGATGCTGGCCTGTTTTTCTCAGAAGGAAGGAAGGGAGTGAGGTAGGAATGGGCAATTCTTCTTCTGTTTACTTCTTCTCTCGCTCTCTCTCGGTTCCCGTTTCTAGTCGGATGGTCAGAGATCTTCTGTCTGGTATCGTTGGTATTGTTGTTGCAAAATACTTGTTGTCAATCATTTACAGTTTGTGGCACCCTATTTCCTACAGTGAACTAATCTAACCGATGGAGTCTTCCAATGAGAGGAGAGGAGAGGAGAGGAGGTAGAGAGGAGAGGAGAGGAGAGGAGAGGAGAGGAGAGGAAGTAGAGAGGAGGAGAGGAGAGGAGAGGAGAGGAAGTAGAGAGGAGAGGAGAGGATGTAGAGAGGAGGAGAGGAGAGGAAGTAGAGGAGAGGAGACGAGAGGAGAGGAAGTAGAGGAGAGGAAGGAGAGGAAGTAGAGGAGAGGAAGTAGAGGAGAGGAAGTAGAGGAGTGGAGAGGAGAGGAGAGGGTGGAAGGAGAGGGTGGAGAGGGAGGAAGGAGAGGGTGGGGAGGAGGAGGAGGAGGAGGAAGGAGAGGGAGGGGGAGGAGAAGGAGGCGGGGGGAGAAGAGGGATGCGGAGGGAGAAGTGGGATGCGGAGGGGGAGGTGAGGGGGGTGGGAGGAGAGGAAGGAGGAGGAGAGGAAGGTGGGTGGGAGGAGAGGGAGGAAGGAGAGGAGAGGGGAGTAGAGGGAGTTGGGTGGGAGGAGAGGGAGGTGGGTGGGAGTAGATGGAGGTGGGTGGGAGGATAGGGAGGAGAGGGAGGTGAGTGGGAGGAGAGGGGAGGAGGAGAGGAGAGGGGAGTAGATGGAGGTGGGTGGGAGGAGAGGGGGGGGAGGAAGGAGAGGGACGGAGGGAGGAGAGGGGAGGGAGGGAGGAGAGGAGAGGTTGGGAGGAAGAGGCGAAGGAAGTAGAGTAGAGGGAGGTGGGTGGGAGGAGAGGAAGGATAGAAAGCAAGTGATTGGGTTTCTGAGAGGAGGATAGTGTGGAAGATAGATAAGGAAAGGAGAAGGATGTAGAGGTGGAGAATATAAGATGGAGGAGGGAAGACGAGAGGAGAGAAAAGGGGGATGATCAGAGCACATGACATCATCCCTGACCTCATTAAGGTCCTCTCTTCCTGCCATATCTTCCTGTATGCCAGCACCGTTTACTCACTTCCTGTGTGTGTGTGACATTGCCAGAGCAGCACCACCTCTTTATGTGATCAGTGACAAACTCTCCTTTGACTGTGGGCCGGTCCCCTCTCCTTTGACTGTGGGCCGGTCCCCTCTCCTTTGACTGTGGGCCGGTCCCCTCTCCTTAGACTGTGGGCCCGTCCCCTCTCCTTAGACTGTGGGCCGGTCCCCTCTCCTTAGACTGTGGGCCGGTCCCCTCTCCTTAGACTGTGGGCCGGTCCCCTCTCCTTAGACTGTGGGCCCGTCCCCTCTCCTTAGACTGTGGGCCGGTCCCCTCTCCTTTGACTTAGGGCAGGTCCCCTCTCCTTTGACTGTGGGCCGGTCCCCTCTCCTTAGACTGTGGGCCGGTCCCCTCTCCTTTGACTTAGGGCAGGTCCCCTCTCCTTTGACTGTGGGCCGGTCCCCTGTCCTTTGACTGTGGGCCGGTCCCCTCTCCTTTGACTGTGGGCCGGTCCCCTCTCCTTTGACTGTGGGCCGGTCCCCTCTCCTTTGACTGTGGGCCGGTCCCCTCTCCTTTGACTGTGTTCTGGTCCCCTCTCCTTTGACTGTGGGCCGGTCCCCTCTCCTTTGTCTGTGGGCCGGTCCCCTCTCCTTTGACTGTGGGCCGGTCCCCTCTCCTTTGACTGTGGGCCGGTCCCATCTCCTTTGACTGTGGGCCGGTCCCCGTCCGGTAACTAGCGCCCCTCTCCTTCCAGTCCTGTCAGGTAACTAGCTCCCCTCTCCTTCCAGTCCTGTCAGGTAACTAGCTCCCCTCTCCTTCCAGTCCGTTCAGGTAACTAGCTCCCCTCTCCTTCCAGTCCTGTCTGGTAACTAGCTCCCCTCTCCTTCCAGTTCTGTCAGGTAACTAGCTCCCCTCTCCTTCCAGTCCTGTCAGGTAACTAGCTCCCCTCTCCTTCCAGTCCTGTCAGGTAACTAGCTCCCCTCTCCTTCCAGTCCTGTCCGGTAACTAGCTCCCCTCTCCTTCCAGTCTATCAGGTAACTAGCTCCCATCCCCTCTCCTTCCAGTCCTGTCTGGTAACTAGCTCCCCTCTCCTTCCAGTCCTATCAGGTAACTAGCTCCCCTCCCCTTCCAGTCCTGTCCGGTAACTAGCTCCCCTCTCCTTCCAGTCCTGTCAGGTAACTAGCTCCCCTCTACTTCCAGTCCTGTCCGGTAACTAGCTCCCCTCTCCTTCCAGTCCTGTCTGGTAACTAGCTCCCCTCTCCTTCCAGTCCTATCAGGTAACTAGCTCCCCTCTCCTTCCAGTCCTGTCAGGTAACTAGCTCCCCTCTCCTTCCAGTCCTGTCAGGTAACTAGCTCAAGCATTACACATTCCTCCTTTATTCATATTAACATTGCTAGTTTTCAGAAGAGGTGAAAAAGAGAGAGGGGGGGGAGAGGTGAAAAAGACAGAGAGAGGGGAAGAGATGGAGAGGGGACGAGTTGGAGAGATGGAGAGAGAGAGGGGAAGAGATGGAGAGGGGACGAGATGGAGAGAGAGAGAGGGGAAGAGATGGAGAGGGGACGAGATGGAGAGAGAGAGAGTGGGGAAGAGATGGAGAGGGGACGAGATGGAGAGAGAGAGAGGGAACGAGATGGAGAGAGAGAGAGAGGGGAAGAGATGGGGAGAGAGAGGGGAAGAGATGGAGAGGGGACGAGATGGAGAGAGAGAGAGAGGGGAAGAGATGGAGAGGGGAAGAGATGGAGAGAGAAGGGGAAGAGATGGAGAGAGGGAGAGGGGAAGAGATGGGGAGAGAGAGGGGAAGGGATGGGGAAGAGATGGGGAGAGAGAGGGGAAGAGATGAGGAAGAGATGGGGAGAGATGGAGAGAGAGAGAGGGGAAGAGATGGGGAGAGAGAGGGGAAGAGATGGAGAGAGAGAGGGGAAGAGATGGGGAGAGAGAGGGGAAGAGATGGAGAGAGAGAGGGGAAGAGATGGAGAGAGAGGGGAAGAGATGGAGAGAGAGGGGAAGAGATGGAGAGAGAGGGAAGAGATGGAGAGAGATGGGAAGAGATGGAGAGAGAGAGAGGGGAAGAGATGGGGAGAGAGAGGGGAAGAGATGGAGAGAGAGAGGGGAAGAGATGGAGAGAGAGAGGGGAAGAGATGGAGAGAGAGAGGGGAAGAGATGGGGAGAGAGGGGGAAGAGATGGGGAGAGATGGGGAGAGAGAGGGGAAGAGATGGGGAGAGAGAGGGGAAGAGATGGAGAGAGAGAGAGGGGAAGAGATGCAGAGAGAGAGGGGGGAAGAGATGGAGAGAGAGAGGGGAAGAGATGGAGAGAGAGGGGAAGAGATGGGGAGAGAGAGGGAAGAGATGGAGAGAGAGAGAGGGGAAGAGATGGAGAGAGAGAGAGGGGAAGAGATGGAGAGAGAGAGAGGGGAAGAGATGGAGAGAGAGTGAGGGGAAGAGATGGGGAGAGAAAGGGGAAGAGATGGAGAGAGAGAGGGGAAGAGATGGAAAGAGAGAGGGGAAGAGATGGAGAGAGAGAGGGGAAGAGATGGAGAGAGAGGGGAAGAGATGGAGAGAGAGAGGGGAAGAGATGGAGAGAGAGAGGGGAAGAGATGGAGAGAGAGAGGGAAGAGATGGAGAGAGAGAGGGAAGAGATGGGAGAGAGAGTGTGACAGTGGGCCGGTCCCCTCTCCTTTGACTGTGGACCTGTCCCCTCTCCTTTGACTGTGGGCCGGTCCCCTCTCCTTTGACTGTGGGCCGGCCCCCTCTCCTTTGACTGTGGGCCGGTCCCCGTTCCGGTAACTAGCGCCCCTCTCCTTCCAGTCCTGTCAGGTAACTAGCTCCCCTCTCCTTCCAGTCCTGTCAGGTAACTAGCTCCCCTCTCCTTCCAGTCCTGTCAGGTAACTAGCTCCCCTCTCCTTCCAGTCCTGTCAGGTAACTAGCTCCCCTCTCCTTCCAGTCCGTTCAGGTAACTAGCTCCCCTCTCCTTCCAGTCCTGTCAGGTAACTAGCTCCCCTCTCCTTCCAGTCCTGTCTGGTAACTAGCTCCCCTCTCCTTCCAGTCCGTTCAGGTAACTAGCTCCCCTCTCCTTCCAGTCCTGTCAGGTTAACTAGCTCCCCTCTCCTTCCAGTCCTGTCAGGTAACTAGCTCCCCTCTCCTTCCAGTCCTTTCAGGTAACTAGCTCCCCTCTCCTTCCAGTCCATTCAGGTAACTAGCTCCCCTCTCCTTCCAGTCCTGTCTGGTAACTAGCGCCCCTCTCCTTCCAGTCCTATCAGGTAACTAGCTCCCTCTCCTTCCAGTTCTGTCAGGTAACTAGCTCCCCTCTCCTTCCAGTCCTATCAGGTAACTAGCTCCCCTCTCCTTCCAGTCCTGTCCGGTAACTAGCTCCCCTCTCCTTCCAGTCCTGTCTGGTAACTAGCTCCCCTCTCCTTCCAGTCCTGTCAGGTAACTAGCTCCCCTCCCCTTCCAGTCCTGTCCGGTAACTAGCTCCCCTCTCCTTCCAGTCCTGTCTGGTAACTAGCGCCCCTCTCCTTCCAGTCCTATCAGGAAACTAGCTCCCCTCTCCTTCCAGTCCTGTCCGGTAACTAGCTCCCCTCTCCTTCCAATCCTGTCAGGTAACTAGCTCCCCTCTCCTTCCAATCCTGTCCGGTAACTAGCTCCCCTCTCCTTCCAGTCCTGTCCGGTAACTAGCTCCCTTCTCCTTCCAGTCCTGTCTGGTAACTAGCTCCCCTCCCCTCTCCTTCCAGTCCTGTCAGGTAACTATCTCCCCTCTCCTTCCAGTCCTATCAGGTAACTAGCTCCCCTCTCCTTCCAGTCCTGTCTGGTAACTAGCTCCCCTCTCCTTCCAGTCCTATCAGGTAACTAGCTCCCCTCTCCTTCCAGTCCTGTCTGGTAACTAGCTCCCCTCTCCTTCCAGTCCTATCAGGTAACTAGCTCCCCTCTCCTTCCAGTCCTGTCAGGTAACTAGCTCCCCTCTCCTTCCCGTCTATCAGGTAACTATCTCCCTCTCCTTACAGTCCTGTCAGGTAACTACCTCCCCTCTCCTTCCAGTCCTGTCAGGTAACTAGCTCCCCTCTCCTTCCAGTCCTGTCAGGTAACTAGCTCCCCTCTCCTTCCAGTCCTGTCAGGTAACTAGCTCCCCTCTCCTTCCAGTCCTGTCAGGTAACTAGCTCAAGCATCACACATTCCTCCTTTATTCATATTAACATTGCTAGTTTTCAGAAGAGGTGAAAAAGAGAGAGGGGGGGAGAGGTGAAAAAGACAGAGAGAGGGGAAGAGATGGAGAGGGGACGAGTTGGAGAGATGGAGAGAGAGAGGGGAAGAGATGGAGAGGGGATGACATGGAGAGAGAGAGAGGGGAAGAGATGGAGAGAGAGAGGGGAAGAGATGGAGAGAGAGAGGGGAAGAGATGGAAAGAGAGAGGGGAAGAGATGGAGAGAGAGAGGGGAAGAGATGGAGAGAGAGGGGAAGAGATGGAGAGAGAGAGGGGAAGAGATGGAGAGAGAGAGGGGAAGAGATGGAGAGAGAGAGGGGAAGAGATGGAGAGAGAGAGGGGAAGAGATGGGAGAGAGAGTGTGACAGTGGGCCGGTCCCCTCTCCTTTGACTGTGGACCTGTCCCCTCTCCTTTGACTGTGGGCCGGTCCCCTCTCCTTTGACTGTGGGCCGGCCCCCTCTCCTTTGACTGTGGGCCGGTCCCCGTCGGTAACTAGCGCCCCTCTCCTTCCAGTCCTGTCAGGTAACTAGCTCCCCTCTCCTTCCAGTCCTGTCAGGTAACTAGCTCCCCTCTCCTTCCAGTCCTGTCAGGTAACTAGCTCCCCTCTCCTTCCAGTCCTGTCAGGTAACTAGCTCCCCTCTCCTTCCAGTCCGTTCAGGTAACTAGCTCCCCTCTCCTTCCAGTCCTGTCAGGTAACTAGCTCCCCTCTCCTTCCAGTCCTGTCTGGTAACTAGCTCCCCTCTCCTTCCAGTCCGTTCAGGTAACTAGCTCCCCTCTCCTTCCAGTCCTGTCTGGTAACTAGCTCCCCTCTCCTTCCAGTCCGTTCAGGTAACTAGCTCCCCTCTCCTTCCAGTCCTGTCAGGTAACTAGCTCCCCTCTCCTTCCAGTCCTGTCAGGTAACTAGCTCCCCTCTCCTTCCAGTCCTTTCAGGTAACTAGCTCCCCTCTCCTTCCAGTCCATTCAGGTAACTAGCTCCCCTCTCCTTCCAGTCCTGTCTGGTAACTAGCGCCCCTCTCCTTCCAGTCCTATCAGGTAACTAGCTCCCCTCTCCTTCCAGTTCTGTCAGGTAACTAGCTCCCCTCTCCTTCCAGTCCTATCAGGTAACTAGCTCCCCTCTCCTTCCAGTCCTGTCCGGTAACTAGCTCCCCTCTCCTTCCAGTCCTGTCTGGTAACTAGCTCCCCTCTCCTTCCAGTCCTGTCAGGTAACTAGCTCCCCTCCCCTTCCAGTCCTGTCCGGTAACTAGCTCCCCTCTCCTTCCAGTCCTGTCTGGTAACTAGCGCCCCTCTCCTTCCAGTCCTATCAGGAAACTAGCTCCCCTCTCCTTCCAGTCCTGTCCGGTAACTAGCTCCCCTCTCCTTCCAATCCTGTCAGGTAACTAGCTCCCCTCTCCTTCCAATCCTGTCCGGTAACTAGCTCCCCTCTCCTTCCAGTCCTGTCCGGTAACTAGCTCCCTTCTCCTTCCAGTCCTGTCTGGTAACTAGCTCCCCTCCCCTCTCCTTCCAGTCCTGTCAGGTAACTATCTCCCCTCTCCTTCCAGTCCTATCAGGTAACTAGCTCCCCTCTCCTTCCAGTCCTGTCTGGTAACTAGCTCCCCTCTCCTTCCAGTCCTATCAGGTAACTAGCTCCCCTCTCCTTCCAGTCCTGTCTGGTAACTAGCTCCCCTCTCCTTCCAGTCCTATCAGGTAACTAGCTCCCCTCTCCTTCCAGTCCTGTCAGGTAACTAGCTCCCCTCTCCTTCCCGTCTATCAGGTAACTATCTCCCCTCTCCTTACAGTCCTGTCAGGTAACTACCTCCCCTCTCCTTCCAGTCCTGTCAGGTAACTAGCCCCTCTCCTTCCAGTCCTGTCAGGTAACTAGCTCCCCTCTCCTTCCAGTCCTGTCAGGTAACTAGCTCCCCTCTCCTTCCAGTCCTGTCAGGTAACTAGCTCAAGCATCACACATTCCTCCTTTATTCATATTAACATTGCTAGTTTTCAGAAGAGGTGAAAAAGAGAGAGGGGGGAGAGGTGAAAAAGACAGAGAGAGGGGAAGAGATGGAGAGGGGACGAGTTGGAGAGATGGAGAGAGAGAGGGGAAGAGATGGAGAGGGGGGATGACATGGAGAGAGAGAGAGGGGGAAGAGATGGAGAGAGAGAGGGGAAGAGATGGAGAGAGAGAGGGGAAGAGATGGAAAGAGAGAGGGGAAGAGATGGAGAGAGAGAGGGGAAGAGATGGAGAGAGAGGGGAAGAGATGGAGAGAGAGAGGGGAAGAGATGGAGAGAGAGAGGGGAAGAGATGGAGAGAGAGAGGGGAAGAGATGGAGAGAGAGAGGGGAAGAGATGGGAGAGAGAGTGTGACAGTGGGCCGGTCCCCTCTCCTTTGACTGTGGACCTGTCCCCTCTCCTTTGACTGTGGGCCGGTCCCCTCTCCTTTGACTGTGGGCCGGCCCCCTCTCCTTTGACTGTGGGCCGGTCCCCGTCCGGTAACTAGCGCCCCTCTCCTTCCAGTCCTGTCAGGTAACTAGCTCCCCTCTCCTTCCAGTCCTGTCAGGTAACTAGCTCCCCTCTCCTTCCAGTCCTGTCAGGTAACTAGCTCCCCTCTCCTTCCAGTCCTGTCAGGTAACTAGCTCCCCTCTCCTTCCAGTCCGTTCAGGTAACTAGCTCCCCTCTCCTTCCAGTCCTGTCAGGTAACTAGCTCCCTCTCCTTCCAGTCCTGTCTGGTAACTAGCTCCCCTCTCCTTCCAGTCCGTTCAGGTAACTAGCTCCCTCTCCTTCCAGTCCTGTCAGGTAACTAGCTCCCCTCTCCTTCCAGTCCTGTCAGGTAACTAGCCCCTCTCCTTCCAGTCCTTTCAGGTAACTAGCTCCCCTCTCCTTCCAGTCCGTTCAGGTAACTAGCTCCCCTCTCCTTCCAGTCCTGTCTGGTAACTAGCGCCCCTCTCCTTCCAGTCCTATCAGGTAACTAGCTCCCCTCTCCTTCCAGTCCTGTCCGGTAACTAGCTCCCCTCTCCTTCCAGTCCTGTCTGGTAACTAGCTCCCCTCTCCTTCCAGTCCTGTCAGGTAACTAGCTCCCCTCCCCTTCCAGTCCTGTCCGGTAACTAGCTCCCCTCTCCTTCCAGTCCTGTCTGGTAACTAGCGCCCCTCTCCTTCCAGTCCTATCAGGAAACTAGCTCCCCTCTCCTTCCAGTCCTGTCCGGTAACTAGCTCCCCTCTCCTTCCAATCCTGTCAGGTAACTAGCTCCCTCTCCTTCCAATCCTGTCCGGTAACTAGCTCCCCTCTCCTTCCAGTCCTGTCCGGTAACTAGCTCCCTTCTCCTTCCAGTCCTGTCTGGTAACTAGCTCCCCTCCCCTCTCCTTCCAGTCCTGTCAGGTAACTATCTCCCCTCTCCTTCCAGTCCTATCAGGTAACTAGCTCCCCTCTCCTTCCAGTCCTGTCTGGTAACTAGCTCCCCTCTCCTTCCAGTCCTATCAGGTAACTAGCTCCCCTCTCCTTCCAGTCCTGTCTGGTAACTAGCTCCCCTCCTTCCAGTCCTATCAGGTAACTAGCTCCCTCTCCTTCCAGTCCTGTCAGGTAACTAGCTCCCCTCTCCTTCCCGTCTATCAGGTAACTATCTCCCCTCTCCTTACAGTCCTGTCAGGTAACTAGCTCCCCTCTCCTTCCAGTCCTGTCAGGTAACTAGCTCCCCTCTCCTTCCAGTCCTGTCAGGTAACTAGCTCCCTCTCCTTCCAGTCCTGTCAGGTAACTAGCTCCCCTCTCCTTCCAGTCCTGTCAGGTAACTAGCTCAAGCATCACACATTCCTCCTTATTCATATTAACATTGCTAGTTTTCAGAAGAGGTGAAAAAGAGAGAGGGGGGAGAGGTGAAAAAGACAGAGAGAGGGGAAGAGATGGAGAGGGGACGAGTTGGAGAGATGGAGAGAGAGAGGGGAAGAGATGGAGAGGGGATGACATGGAGAGAGAGAGAGGGGAAGAGATGGAGAGAGAGAGGGGAAGAGATGGGAGAGAGAGAGGGGAAGAGATGGAGAGAGAGAGAGGGGAAGAGATGGAGAGAGAGAGAGGGGAAGAGATGGAGAGAGAGAGAGGGGACGAGATGGTGAGAGAGAGAGAGAGAGGGGAAGAGATGGGGAGAGAGAGGGGAAGAGATGGAGAGGGGACGAGATGGAGAGAGAGAGAGAGGGGAAGAGATGGAGAGGGGAAGAGATGGAGAGAGAGAGGGGAAGAGATGGAGAGAGGGGAAGAGATGGAGAGAGAGGGGAAGAGATGGAGAGAGAGAGAGGGGAAGAGATGGGGAGAGAGAGGGGAAGAGATGGAGAGAGAGAGGGGAAGAGATGGGGAGAGAGAGGGGAAGAGATGAGAGAGAGAGAGAGGGGAAGAGATGGAGAGAGAGAGGGGAAGAGATGGAGAGAGAGAGGGAAGAGATGGAGAGAGAGAGGGGAAGAGAGGAGAGAGAGAGAGGGGAAGAGATGGAGGAGAGAGAGAGAGGGGAAGAGATGGAGAGAGAGAGAGGGGAAGAGATGGAGAGAGAGAGAGGGGAAGAGATGCAGAGAGAGAGGGGGGAAGAGATGGAGAGAGAGAGAGGGGAAGAGATGGGGAGATAGAGGGGAAGAGATGGAGAGAGAGAGGGGGAAGAGATGGAGAGAGTGAGAGGGGAAGAGATAGAGAGAGAGGGGAAGAGATGGAGAGAGAGTGAGGGGAAGAGATGGGGAGAGAACGGGGAAGAGATGGAGAGAGAGGGGAAGAGATGGAGAGAGAGAGAGAGGGGAAGAGATGGAGAGAGAGGGAAGAGATGGAGAGAGAGAGGGGAAGAGATGGGGAGAGAGAGGGGAAGAGATGGAGAGAGAGAGGGGAAGAGATGGGGAGAGAGAGGGAAGAGATGGGGAGAGAGAGGGGAAGAGATGGAGAGAGAGAGGGGAAGAGATGGAGAGAGAGGGGAAGAGATGGAGAGAGAGGGGGGGGGAAGAGATGGAGAGAGAGAGAGGGGAAGAGATGGAGAGAGAGTGAGGGGAAGAGATGGGGAGAGAACGGGGAAGAGATGGAGAGAGAGAGGGGAAGAGATGGAGAGAGAGGGGAAGAGATGAGAGAGAGGGGAAGAGATGGAGAGAGAGAGGGGAAGAGAAGGGATGGGGAGAGAGGGGAAGAGATGGAGAGAGAGAGGGGAAGAGATGGGGAGAGAGAGGGGAAGAGATGGGGAGAGAGAGGGGAAGAGATGGAGAGAGAGAGGGGAAGAGATGGAGAGAGAGGGGAAGAGATGGGGAGAGAGAGAGGGGAAGAGATGGAGAGAGAGGGGGGGGAAGAGATGGAGAGAGAGAGAGGGGAAGAGATAGAGATAGAGAGAAAGGGGAAGAGATGGAGAGAGAGTGAGGGGAAGAGATGGAGAGAGAGTGAGGGGAAGAGATGGGGAGAGAACGGGGAAGAGATGGAGAGAGAGAGGGGAAGAGATGGAGAGAGAGGGGAAGAGATGGAGAGAGAGGGGAAGAGATGGAGAGAGAGAGGGGAAGAGATGGGGAGAGAGAGGGGAAGAGATGGAGAGAGAGAGGGGAAGAGATGGGGAGAGAGAGGGGAAGAGATGGGGAGAGAGAGGGGAAGAGATGGAGAGACAGAGAGGGGAAGAGATGGAGAGAGAGAGAGGGGACGAGATGGAGAGAGAGAGAGAGAGAGAGGGGAAGAAATGGAGAGAGAGAGGGGAAGAGATGTAGAGAGAGGGGAAGAGAAAGGGAGAGAGAGGGGAAGAGATGGAGAGAGAGAGGGGACGACATGGAGAGAGGGAAGAGATGAGGGAGAGAGAGGGGAAGAGATGGAGAGAGAGAGGGGACGAGATGGAGAGAGAGAGTGGAAGAGATGGAGAGAGAGAGGGGAAGAGATGGAGAGAGAGAGGGGAAGAGATGGAGAGAGAGGGGAATAGATGGAGAGAGAGGGGAAGAGATGGGGAGAGAGAGGGGAAGAGATGGGGAGAGAGAGGGGAAGAGATGGGGATAGAGAGGGGAAACTAAGTTGGGAGAGGGTGAGAATTAAAGCAGGTGAATGTTGCTCTCTGAGTAGAGCTGTAACAGTGCCGTCTAGTGTGCTGCCGCCTCCTGTTGATTCTTAGACACTACAACTTATTTACTCTCTCTTAGGTCTCTCCTCGCCCTACAACAGTAGGTAGAGTAACCTAAATCAATGTTTTAAAGGTGTGTGTGTGTGTGTGTGTGTGTGTGTGTGTGTGTGTGTGTGTGTGTGTGTGGTAAATGCAACAGTTTCAACAATTTTGCTGAGTTACAGTTCATAGAAGTCAGTCAATTGAAATAAATGAATGGATATGAGTTTTGGTATGAAAGTGGATGTGTGTTTTGTTGTGGATGTGTGTTTTGGTATGAAAGTGAATGTGTGTTTTGGTGTGGATGTGTGTTTTGGTATGAAAGTGAATATGTGTTTTGGTGTGGATGTGTGTTTTGGTATGAAAGTGAATGTGTGTTTTGGTGTGGATGTGTGTTTTGGTATGAAAGTGAATGTGTGTTTTGGTGTGGATGTGTGTTTTGGTGTGGATGTGTGTTTTGGTATGAAAGTGAATGTGTGTTTTGGTGTGGATGTGTGTTTGTATGAAAGTGAATGTGTGTTTTGGTGTGGATGTGTGTTTGGTGTGGATGTGTGTTTGGTGTGGATGTGTGTTTTGGTGTGGATGTGTGTTTTGGTATGAAAGTGGATGTGTGTTTTGGTATGAAAGTGGATGTGTGTTTTGGTGTGGATGTGTGTTATGGAGTGGATGTGTGTTTTGGTGTGGATGTGTGTTTTGGTATGAAAGTGGATGTGTGTTTTGGTGTGGATGTGTGTTTTGTATGAAAAGTGGATGTGTGTTTTTGTATGAAAGTGGATGTGTGTTTTGGTGTGGATGTGTGTTTTGGTGTGGATGTGTGTTTTTGGTGTGGATGTGTTTTTGGTATGAAAGTGGATGTGTGTTTTGGTGTGGATGTGTGTTTTGGTATGAAAGTGAATGTGTGTTTTGGTGTGGATGTGTGTTTTGGTATGAAAGTGGATGTGTGTTTTGGTGTGGATGTGTGTTTTGGTGTGGATGTGTGTTTTGGTGTGGATGTGTGTTTTGGTATGAAAGTGGATGTGTGTTTTGGTATGAAAGTGGATGTGGTTTTGGTGTGGATGTGTGTTTTGGTATGAAAGTGGATGTGTGTTTTGGAGTGGATGTGTGTTTTGGAGTGGATGGTGTTTGGTGTGGATGTGTGTTTTGGTATGAAAGTGGATGTGTGTTTTTGTATGAACGTGGATGTGTGTTTTGGTGTGGATGTGTGTTTTGGTGTGGATGTGTGTTTTGGTGTGGATGTGTGTTTTGGTATGAAAGTGGATGTGTGTTTTGGTGTGGGTGTGTGTTTTGGTATGAAAGTGGATGTGTGTTTTGGTGTGGATGTGTGTTGGTGTGGATGTGTGTTTTGCGCTCTACCTACAGTAGACTACCCTCACTGTTATTGGGACATGGGACGTGCAGGCTTGTAGTAGTTGAATAGGTTCTAAGCTATGAATTAAGGGTTAATGAAGTCTTATGTTGATCTGACCTGGACAAACTCTGACAACAGTATTGCACAGTAAGCAGTAAGCTTGAATATGCCACACACACTATCACATTATTCTCATAGCTGTGTTTCTATTTGTCCAGCTTGGCGGAGGGACAGACATTTTATTTATAGAAATATTTATGTATTATGAATTCCTGTTTCTAATGGGCCTGTGTGTGTGTGTGTGTGTGTGTGTGTGTGTGTGTGTGTGTGTGTGTGTGTGTTGTGTGTGTGTGTGTGTGTGTGTGTGTGTGTGGTGTGAGTGCGTGCGTGCGTGCGTGGTGCGTGCGTGCGTGCG